>NW_019731985.1:1219431-1367171 GCF_002891405.2 Cryptotermes secundus | reverse complement strand
ACTACCCGGACTGTTTGGGGCTCTGGAGCCGATTTGGACGCTGCGGTGGGGAGAGAAACGCCCCAACACTAATTGGGATTCAGACGTCTATGTCTGTGTTCTCTGCTATTCCAGCATTCGCCTGCAGGCCCTGAGGAAAATCATTGAGAGACAAGAGAATCTGTGACCGAGATTTGAACCGGAATCCTCGCAGAAGACAAACGAGGAGAGCCGTCTTACAGCGTCACGTACACTGGGACCGCGTTACTGTTCATGTCACATGGGTGGGGCTTGGTCACAGCTGCGACGAGACGACCTCCCTCACAGCAGGTCACTGACGGCACTGGGTATGTAACAGTGTTAGTGGGGAGGGCGTTAGGAAAGTCCACCTGAATGACCGAAGATAACATTAAGGTGGATCGTAATAAGCAAGTCTAAAGTAAGAGGTGGATGGAGCTGCCTGAGGATCGTATCCAGTGACGTGATTCGCCATAATCCGTGTTGAATCTAGTTCAGCCGACCTCAGGGTACAGGGTGTTCGTGAACAGTTGAATATCCTTCCATTCATCTGTCGATCTCTTCAGTTTTTTATTTCATGGACGCCGCCCAACCAAATTTTGTCTAATTCTGCATTATTCGTGTTCAAATTTGTGCTTCATTTTCCATGCTCGCGATTTTTATTCTTATTATTGTTGCGAGACCGGCAGCTCAGTCGGTATAGTGAGCAGACCACGCGGCTGGACAACTCAGTAATCGGGTTCAGTCGTCAGCCTGAGTAAAAACTGTTTCTCTTTTCCATAGCGTCCATATATCAATATCCTCCCCAGGGGTGAAGCGGTCGGAGCGTAAAGCTGACCACTCACACCCATCCAGTGCCGAGGTTGCATGGAACCATGCGTCCACTCCCCTTCATACAGGTTTATGGCATGGTGCTTAATTAAGCACAACCGAGTAGAAATCGAATTCGGAAAGTGTTTGATCGGAATTTCGGCCTGGGTGCCGGTCAGTGGCGTGCGGTACTATTGGTAAGGGAAGCAAGTTGCATTGTTGAAATAATGTGAGTGTGAGAGTTCTCGTGTCGTTTCAATGCTTTATGAAGGTTGTTGATATCACCAAACCCAGTCTTGTTCCATAAATTTCTTTCATTGAGAAACAATAGGCATGGCCAACAAAACAATTTTCCTATATTACGGTAACCGGATAGCTACTCTGTTTTAGAATACTGTTCCAAATTAAATTTCCTCACACATAATTTGGTTTGTGCCTTAAGTTCTGGCAACACGCATGTCGGTCGTCCGCTTTCTATAATTGTTTTTTTATCAGAAAAGTCCCTGCTATTGAACCCCCGTTTTAAAAGGCTTTCGACTGCACAGTTGCAGTCGCGTTGTCTGCCAGCATTCATTTTAGCTGTTTCCTGTGCGTGTAGTCTACTCACTCCCCTGCCACTTGTACCACAATTTCACAATTGCTTCCCTTAAGCGCGGATAGCTTTTTTCTGATGCGTCAAAATACGATCACAAATACAATCTTACGCCATCTAAATATGCACTTACAATATTTTGATGAAAGTTAATGTTACCTATAACACCCAACAAGACTAAAATCTCACATAAACAGTTAATTTTCACATAACCATTGAAAGAACACATCCCTTCGCTTCTATAACACGGGCTTAGCCAGCAAACTGAAATTCGCTTCCCTAATCACTTCGGGTGAGACGAAATCTTACGAAGGTTAACGAAAGAAAAACTTGGTCCCTCCTCCTAAACAGGGTAAGGGAGGAGGCATGTGGCCTTGAGCACGGTCTAAAATGTTCAGAACATGACAATATTCACATCCATATTATTCAAATTGAATTATTTACGTATATATGACTTCTTTCCTTTTCGTTTCTTAACTACGGAAGAAATGCTTTCCTTTCTTCCATGCACGGCACGCCATTGATGCCGGTTATCGTGCTTTTTTCCTTTTGGTTCCTACAGGCGAATGCCAGGATATCACCTCGAATCGGCCAAGGCCACTTCCATATACTTTTCCAGCTCGCCAATCGCCTCGCCATTGAATGAACCGCGGCCCGTTAATCCGGCTGCTTTCATTGTTACACTTTACCTCGAGAGCCAGATTTAGGGAACGCCGTGTACGGAAATGTATTGGCAG
The DNA here is from genome assembly GCF_002891405.2 of Cryptotermes secundus. Lineage (NCBI taxonomy): Eukaryota > Metazoa > Arthropoda > Insecta > Blattodea > Kalotermitidae > Cryptotermes > Cryptotermes secundus. Next base: position 1,365,035 of record NW_019731985.1, on the reverse strand, counting down.
GTTCAGAACCCAAAGTGTCTGCCATGACACACTGCACACACGCTGGCTGTTTGTATAATTTCCCACCTTGGGGAGATTTAGGCACAGCTAAATTAATCACTCCTGACGCGCCAGGCCGGTTATTCAAACATTTTACGCGCCGGGGGTAAGAGTGGATTTACATATTGCATAAAGATTACCTCAACAAATATTTCGCACCATCATCTGTTACCAAACATTGTTTGGGGACTGTGTGTGTATCGAGCGGTTTATATATTGTTTCGTTGACGGTGCTGCCAATGTTATNATATATATATATATATATATATATATATATATATATATATTCTTGCTCGAATTTACGCGTGCCTGAACATTTTAACCTTTTGTACTTACTTGTATCGCGGACTCCTGAGTTTTATGCTGGTTTCTGTCTGAGCGTTTCGAGTCGTTATTTTCTAATTTTCTGCTCTATAGAATGTGTAGCCGGTCACGGTAGCCGAGCTGTCTTTTACAGTATTCGCTCTCTCGGAAGCCGGGATCGTGGGTTCGAATCCTACACAAGGCATGGATGTTTGGTATATGTATGTGTTTATTCTGTGTTTGTGTTGTCCTGTGTTTAGGTAGAGGCCTTGCGGCGAGCTGGTCACTCGTCCAAGGAGTAATGAAACTGAAAATTAGAGGCCAGGGCCCAAGGGGGCTGTAGAACCAGTGGGGAAAAAAATAAATAAAATGTGTAGCAGCTGAATTAGGGCGAGAACACACCAAGGAAACTGACAACCGTAACGAAACTGCAATTTCCGAAAATTGTTACGAACCTGAGTTGAATACATATTACTGAATCGAGCAGCGCAAATTGAGGAAATTGCAACGTAGTTTCTTCAGTTTGCGCTGCTCCATTGAGTAACACGTGTTCAACTCAGGCTGATAATATTTCTCGGAAATCGCGGTTGCGTTGCGCTTGCCAGTTTCCTTGGTGTGCCCCCGGCCTAGAGCGACCCGTCTGTTTACGAATGAGACTTCCGTGCCCACTCGTCACTGCTTTGTGAACGCGCTCGAAACAACAGACTGTCGCTGTCGCGCCTCGTCCCCCACTCAATCATGGCTGACTTGGCGGGAAGGAGGAGCGGTTAGTTTCGACAAGAAAGCTTTGTGTAACAAATTCAGCTGAAGCTCAGTGGTTTCAAGTGCAGTGTAAAGGTAATTTATTGTCCCATTTTCGGATTTAAACATGAACCGTGACAGTAGTACAACGTGGCCAGTGTTACCGATAATAAATCTCCTTCTCTGTGTTTGGCGGCAACATTACACGAACTGGATGCTGTGTTGTGTTAATTGTGTTGGGATGTCGTGAGCATTGATTAATTACGTTTAGATGTTGCACGTTGTACTCCTCCACTTTGTGGGTGACACGTACAAGATACCAGGATGTTCCTGTCAGCTGGTGATTACGTAATATTATGCTGTTTCTTTACACTGCCAGCAGCTACGTGAGTTAATTCCTCCATGTCCCCTTGTTTCTGGCACAGAATTCACTTTGGCATCAGTGGCTGGGCAGCGGCCGAAGAAATTTTATTTGTGTATTGTGGAAGTTTACGAAACTTACTAATGGCATTCTGGAGCATAACTTGCAAAATATGCATGAAAAGAAACTTGTTTCGAGCAGAAATTGTTGAGTAAATTGGGACATGCTGTTCAGTGCACTTGTTCGGTAAGTCTTGAGGTTTTCGAAATAATTAAACGGAAGGAAGTGAACGAACGGTGTAACAAGGGACAGCCTATAGCATGCTGTGTAGGAGGCCACGGATTAATAGTAGTTCAGTGGCTTGGCGCATGGGCTGTCCCTCACGTAGCTGCACAGACGATGAGGATAACCTTGAGCGCGCGCTGACATGATCGGAGTGTGTTGCTGGAAGTAACGGGAACCGGTTAGGGTACGCATGTTTGGATTACTTTAGTTTTCATTACGTTAGGTTAGTTTCAGCACGATACATCCCCTCTCCAGCCCCAACAGCTGGTCTCGCACTGTGCAGGTTGCCGCTGCGTTTCAGAGCAAGAACGTCACAAGCGCACTTGTTTGTCACCGTGTTCTACAGGTGAAGACTTACTTCTCCTGGGATGCATGGGATACAAAGCTGTGTAGTCGGGTGGAAGTCAACCGATGGATTCAATCTTCAAGATCTAAAAGTCGGCCACGAAAGAAAACACCATGAAGCAGGCAGTAGCTTGTATCTTGCTTGGCTTACACTTCCACCGTGAAGAGAAGCAGTATGTTCCTGCGAGACTTCACTGGACCTCTACTGGAATACACAGCGTTACATCGCACAAGACAGTACAAATTATTTGTGGAACAGTGTGTACGTAACGTGATTGAGTGACTGCAGACGGGGTTTGAATTGGTAAACGGATTTACTGAACAGTAACAGAACTGTACAAATAACTACGACAGTCTCACTGAGTTACACACTCCAAAGATCACACTAACTGCAGTACACACAGTCTTCCGAGACTTCACTAACCTTTGCTCGGTAGTGGCGGACGTTCCCTCTTCCTCGGGTTCCCGAACTGTTCCACCGGCCTCAGATAATAGTTTATCGCTTCTCACAGCTGTTACTAGTCCTCGTTATATAGCCCCGGCACGGACCGCACAGAAAACGTTTTCCATTATACGTGTAGTCCCGTTGCCAGGGAAACAACGTGTCCACAGAGCTGTTCCCTAGCAACAGCTGTTGTGCTGTAGCCTGTTTACACAGTTGTTACACACAAACTCCAGTTACAGCAGCAGTGCGAAACTCCAGGGCTATGTCTGACGAGTTTAATGTAGTGTTATGCGTGGAGACGGGCAGTTGGCAAGCAGTGGCCGGCCGGGTATATGAATAATGGGGTGTATCTGGCCGTGATTGCAGCTGGGCACCGAGATCAATACGTGCAGTCCGTCAGTCTTGCCGTGTTTCACTGTCATCTCCCTCTCTCGGCGCGTTGAACCAATTAAGTCGTGCTTTATCTGCAGCCGCATGGACGTACTGACTGCCCTTTACGGTATTCGAATCCCCGACCCAGCCTTTCCTCAATGTAAAATCGTACTGTCGGCCCGCAGACTGGCTACACTGTCACGGATACCGTGACAGTGTATTAAATTCCACATGGGAGCCGGGGTAACGTAGCAACTGGCTGGACGACTGAGGGGTCGGAGTTCGAGTCCCGGTAGTGTTAAGTATTTTCTCTTCTTTCAAATGGTCCAAACCGGCTCTGGGGTCCGTCCAACCTCCCATCCATGGGTACCGGGGGTAAAGCGGCCGGGACGTGAAGCTGACCACTCACCTCCAGCTAGTGCCGAGGTCAAGAAAATGTGAATATATCCACTCCCCCATATGCCTTCATGGCGTAGTGCTTAATTGGTTAAGTACAGGAACAGCTTTACTTTTACCACCTCCACATACACGTATAAGCATTTCAGTTGAGGTGACCACTCAACGCTGTAGAGCGTGGCAGTCGTTAAGTACGCCATAAAGAGACAAAGAAAAAACGGCGTCCGCACAACTGCGATGAAGGTAAGGAGAATAAGATGGGCGGGGTATGTAGCTTGCATGGGGGAGGAAAATTCGTGTGTAGGATGTAACTTCAGTCCGGAGATGGCCTGTGTTACTGTTTAGACGATTCGAAATGTAAAACACTATCCCGACTGTGTCCGGGATTCGAACCCGCGCGGTAAAGAATTGCATCAGACCCTGAGCTCCGTGTATGAGAATTACTCACGGTGAGTTAGTTATTTCTGTACGTTAATAACATTCTGTCTCGTTACATTTCTGCTTGACAGGCCACTGGAGTCCATTGAAAAGCCTTTTCTGTGTTAAAAAAAAAAAGCGTATTTATGATGACAGCGAACTGACGTCACATTAACTATGTATGTTTCTTTGTGGAGGCTTTTCATTTGATTCGGCCCGTCCGCAGGATATCTGCTGCTTGGTGCTTACCGTGCTGGCCGCACGGGGCGCTATGATCGTGGCTTCGAATCCCTGCCAGACAAGAGCAAGCAGAGAGCTTGGCTTTTCATTGCACGTACGTCGGGACGCGTGGAGCGCAGTTCGCCTAATCACGACTTGCTTATTTAGTGAGACTGGCACACACTACTCTGCCACTGTAATTAAACCTGGGCGGATGGAGTCGCAATCATCGTGCCTGCCCCTCGGGACCTGTCTGTCTGTCTGTGACGCTTCTCGTATCGGCCCGGCCACTGTGCCACGTTATTTAGTGCACTGCCGTCCGCAAGCGCTTGCTGTACGGAGGGATGTTTTAATTTCAGATGTTGGCAATCGGATCGCAGTAGAATGGCTACGTAACCTTGTCGGAATTAGTCAAACTTTGTGACCACGTCCGTCCACTAAACCCGATCTGATATTTTTCTTCTATTTACGTGGCAGAGGGATAGAAGCAGTGACGAGTATAATTTGTACTCTCCGCAAAAGATTATTACGGTGATCAATTCAAGTGAGGTGACATGGGCAGGACATACAGCATGCAGGGATGGCTCGAAAGTGCTTGAAATTGTTGGTTTTATTTAGAATATGATTGTGAGAAGCAATATGAGGGATCTAGGTGCCGATAGGAGGATAACATTAAGATGGATCTTTAGAACATATCGGTTAGGGAATTGTGAACATGGTTCCTCTGACGGATGACAGTGACTAGTGGCGGCTCTTGTAAATGCGGTAATGATATTTCAGGCCCATAAAAGGGTGGGGATTGCTTGACTGCCTGAGTAACTGTCAATTTATGAAGGCTTACGTAGAGTTAGTGTGTTATCACCAGTACCAACCTGTCTATGCTGCGTACTTTTGGGGTGGTGACTATATTGGCGCACACGTAATTGTGTGATTATAGAGCTCCGGAAATAACAAAAGTCTCAACATGACGGCCGCGCGAATTCTCTGCATGATGGTTCCAGCCTCATAATGCCCCGCGGGAGCACAGGTGGAAGTCAGTGGACACAGACAATATACATGCGCACCACAGCTGTGCGTTCGGAATATGAAAAGTATGGAAACAGTGCGTTTCTTCGAGGTTATGTCTGCCAACTTCAGGATAGTGCAGATCTGTGCTCTACACTGCCTTGCTTGGTAACGGCTTGTGACAGTAGACGTTGCTTCCGGACTCACGTCCTCGCAGGCTGGCGGCTATCTCACACCAACATCCTGCTCTTCTAACTGCCATCTCAAGACTCACCCGTGATGACAGCCGGTCATTGTTATATAGCCTCGGCACGGCCCTCACAGTAAACGCCGCTTCCATCGGTTCTGTTGTTGCGTGCGTGTTTGCTGCGGTGGTGACGTGACGGCTGCTGAGCCACTGCCTAGCAACGGCCGTCTCTGCTGGCTTCGCAGTTCTGGGTCAGCAGACATGCCACTCGCTTCGTGTCCTATTCATCTGACCGTTTTCATGCTGACCAGACAGAAGAAGGAAGAGATGGGACGTGCGACAACTGTTGCGCTCTGCCTACAACTTGCCCAGTTGGGTCCTCAAGGCGAGCGGGCACGTCCCCCCCTCCCCAACTTTTCAGCAAGAATTATCAGGTTAAGACGCCGCCGCCCCTGTGACGACTGTTTGCTCAGGCCATTAGCACCACATTCGTTCTTGCGACGCGTCGTGAGCCCGCGCGCGCGCGGTTAAACATTTGGGTGCTGCCCGACTCACTCCGTAGCCCCCTCCGCAGAAAGCTTCATAATTTTTTCGGAATAAAAAGTCCATGAATAAGTGATGCCTCTGCTCAGAGCTGTGGAGTTCTGGGCTCGCTGAATGTATTATTTGTCGTGGTGATTACATCCAACTCTTCTATACCACAGCGGTTACAGTATATACCCCTGCTTTACTGTGCAGTGACTTTTCTTCCAGCCACAGAGTATATTTTTGCGTGTTTCGGTCGCCTGTCACATCAAACAGCGCGATTGTTTCCGTGACGTGTTTGCTACGAGGGACGAATCGAAATAGTATTTAGACGTCCGATCCTTTAAAGACTGGAAAATTTTCCCATCTGAAATTCGTGAGAGCAGAAACTGGGCTTTAAGACACAAAGTCATCTGAATCAGAACTTGCTTCACTTCTGTCCTGAAGGTGGAGGCAGGAAGTTACTTCGAAACGTTAGTACATATGTGCCACACTACGCGTCATCCCATTCCGGAAGAGAGTAACCTTAATTACGATTTGTTCCGTAATATTCGCTGTCGCACTGAGCGTGCTGTTATGAAGTGTGTTGCTGGGGCTGTGTGCACATGGACAGCCCGTGCGTGGCTTGGTCCCCCCGTGGTCAGTTAAGCAATGTGTTTGAGACGTGCATGGACCCCAACGGTTCATAGCCACTTTCACAGAAGCCCACGCCACTCGTCCCTATCCTGAAGCGTGCTGATTACTCTAGTCCTACCCTTACATTCTGATTCTGCCAGAACAATTTTAATATTATCCTCCCATTTACGTCTAGGTCCTGCACATTTTCCGAAGTCGTAAGCTGTATGCACCCTTAACAAAACGGCGGTCACGACAGTTCTGAGACTCCGAACTATTTCGTCAATTGGTGGGATGAATAAGAAGGGACGGGGAAGGAAGTGGCGCCCACGTCCTTCCCCGTCCCCTGATTTTGAGGAGTGAAGATTTGGTAGGGCAGAAAGGTACCAGACTATACGGTGTTTTATCTCGGAGAACCACCGCTTTGAGGACCTTATTTTTTTATTGTTAGTGGGGTGGGACTAAGTCCCTTGTACTGCGGCCACTTCTGGCCTATTGTACCAGTCCCAGATTATAGATCAGGGTGATTGTGGAGCAGTTGGTGGACTGAAGATTGGTAGGGGAAGCCGAAGTACTCGGAGAAAACCTGCCCCAGCGCCACTTTGTTCACCACAAATCCCACTTGACCAGACCCGGGATCGAACCAGGGCCGCCGTGGTGGGAAGCCAGCGACTAACCGCTTGAGCTATGGCGCGGCCTTGAGAACCTTAAGTCTCCCACAGTTCGAGACCCTGTCTCAGAATTTGCTTGGGTGACTGAGGCATACCACGAAACACCCTACTCATAGTAGGCCGATCGCAGGGGTGAGAGAAAAACCCGGGACCTGTGGAATTCCAATCACAGATGCCAACTGCTTGAAGTCGGTACTGCAGTTCCTCTTGATTTCACATTCACTTGGCATTCAGTTCGATTCTCGGTCAGGCTGCGAGCTGTTCAGACAGATTTCTCGTGGTTAAATTACTTCAGCAATGCGGTAGTGGGATGTTTCCTAAAGTAGGCCACGACCGCGTCTGTTTTCATCCTCCGGCGTGCTGACATAGCAACATCGGATGCGCCTTTCAGAAGATGTAACGTGACATCATCATCTGGACTTCGCAGTTCCAGTGAGTGTCAGTTGTTGTCCGCGGTAGCCATATTGTTATTCGCACAGTCGTTTCACTGTGATATTGTAGTACAATACTGGTCATTGGAGGCTGCTTGGGCCCCAAACCCGATCAGGAAGAGAGAAGGTTCTCTTGCGCCTTCCGAGAATCGAACCCTGGTTCCTGGTCGCTATATCGACGGCTCCCGTTGGTGAGTTTTCTCTCGTGTGAGATTCGATTTTGAAGTGAAGACAGATAGCAGACGGCAGGTACCGGACGCCCCAGCGTCTCCCTAACTGCACAACACAAAGCCAGTATCGCAGGGAGCTCTGTTCGCATCTTTACATATCCCCCCGCCCAGCCCCCGCTACTATAGGAAATTCGCTTTTGTTGAACTTTGCGGTGTGATCTGTCCCCAGCGCCTGCGCCTCGGAACACATCGCAAAATATACAGGGTGATTCGTTTTGAACGGAACAGTAATTTGCGGACAGGCTTCTTCTTGACAAATAGGCCATTGACTATCTCAGAGTTTTGTGCTGTTTTCTTCAGCTCCTCCAAACGAATGCTGGAGCAGGACCGCTTCCTTTCAGACCCTTGACATGTCATCGTGAAATACGTGAGTTACACACAGAAGCAGCAGTGGAGGAAATTGCTGCTGAAATTCGGTCGTGCGGGCTGGACTGGCCTGTCGCGTATCTCACCGTGGACAAGCGAGTGGAGGGCAAAACTGGCTGTCAGTTTGTCCGGCGTGCGAATACTTGCGCGAGAAGCTAAAAGACAGGGTCAGGGCCTCATATTCGGACAGGCCCAGGGTAACGCTACAAGATAGTAGCCCACACTTTTCTTCTTCACGCGGCTTTGGAAGTTCATTTCCAGCAACGCAATCTGGTGACAGGATCTTGAGTGATAGCGTTTCTTTACCGCGGCACCCTGCTTGTTTGTATGTGCGCGCGCCTCCGAACTGAATTGAAGTTCATTTCGGTTCTACATACCTCACCGCTACTGCACAGTAAGCACCCCTTAATCATTTAAATCGTAGCGGTAACTGTACGTACCACCCGCTTTAACATATAGACCTCTGCATTCTGCCCGCTCATAGAATAGTTCTGTTTCGGCTCTCATAAAAAAAAAGCGTTAACCGGTTGGTTGCGCTTAGTAACGGAACGTAATATGTTTCCTGCGAGGTACGCACTGAATCTATAAATAGGCCCTGTTCAGAAACTTAGCCCTCATATTCAGCAAGACGTTTCGCGATGAGCGAGTTCTGAGAGCCCCCAGTGCGGGTGGAGAGGCCGGTAACATATCCATCTTGTTCGTCCCTGGCAAATTTAATTGCATTGTGTAAACTGAAAAGTCAGTCGCGTAACTGGCTACTACATTATCGTCCTCCAAGAGACATGGGAAGAGACGCACTTGGGAGACCTAGATGTGGAAGGACAGTATCGTGATATTCCTTGTAGACAGCACATTTAAATGCGCCACGGCACTTGCCTCGTATTCGGGAGGTCCTGAGTTCAGATCTCATCCCGAAGATTCGATGTTCTCTAATTCAGAGGCAAGCACCCAGGATAGTGAGTCATCCGACACCGTGCGCTCGGGGCCAGTGATGTCGTCGTTAAACAGACGATCTTGCTAATCGCCAAGTGACGCGTGCAGTTGATACAACGTGTATGCTAAGTAGAGTGCGCCGCTGCTGCCACCAGGAACAGGGTCTAGCCGTCTGCACTCGCAGCGCCGTAGTGTTGACACAGAACACAAGCCGTCGGATATTGCTTCTCCGTGTTACAGCGTTTGTTTGGCAGTTTGGTCCACACACAGCATGCGTCCAATTCGTCGCCGGGCTTGCGTCTTGCTCATATAACGACGCAGGACATGACGTCACTAGAGCGCTATAAGAATTTCTTTGTGGCTAAACTCAAACGACGCCGCCGTCAGCAGAGTCGGATCGTGTGATGTGGCGGGGAATGCAGCATCCATGTTGGGACAGATAAGAAATTTTTATAAAATTTTTGGGTTGGAACCTCCAGATTTCCCCACGATGTATGTCTCTTGCTTCCGAGCGATCGATACCGCCCTAATGGAACGCTTTCACGTGTACCGGGGGGCGTTGGCCTAACGACACTCCTCCAACTGCAGGCCCTACTTAGTGATGAGTGAAATGTGAATCTCAACACGTTGCTTTGTTACGTTGTCTTGAAGGAGATGACGGACCGCACATATCGACTGTTTTTAACACTGTAAGCGTTTATGATACCGAATGCCACGCCTCCGCCTCTTCCGAACATTAGTGGATTCTGCCCGACGAGCGTTATATGCTTGAGCAACTGATGCAGTTGATAGAGCGCTGTTCTGCCGGGCCCGAGTTGCTGCTGCTGGCCCAGGGCTTCAGCTGCATCGGCTGTGCAAATGTACGTATCTGGATAGGAGAGCCGCGGCGGGCGTGTACGAATGTGTGTGCGCTCGAGCGCGTGGGACGCTAGATCGCGCTGTGGGAGCCCGGCTTAGTTCACAATGCCTTACGGTAGCGGAATCAAGAGAGTTGCGATGGTTTGGACACGTAGCACGATGGACAGGGATAAGTAAATAAGAAACCTGGATGCAATTGTTTATGTAGCCAGATTTACTAGCTTCTGGGCTGTTGCTCAGCCATGGAACAGCCGTCGCAATGTCTCTCTGTCTGTCTTTCTCCAATGCAACAACAGCCGAACGGGCTTTCATGAAATGTGAACCTGTGGAAATTATTTTTCAGGAATTCGTCGCCGCACCGCAACTTCCCCATTTCGAGTGTAACTGGCCTAGTGTTTGTCGGAGCGGGAAACGTTTCTAAGCACAAGTCTCGGAGAGGCTGCATGGAGGGCGGACTTCACGCCCCGAACACGCCTTATGCGTTTCGAGGTGATTACCCAAAATCGAGAAGGGCGCGAGTTTAGTACTGGAAAAATTTCCGCTTCCGGTGATACAGAAAATCATAAATCGCGTTAGTGCAGCGAACCAACACATGCGAAGTAAGCAGTGACATACACAAGGGCAGACTGTTCCCTCCTCGCTCTTACCAGTATGTACGGTGGCTGGTAGTGCAATGTGTAAGAGATTCGAACCCTGCTGCACGATCGTTTTTTGCTTTCGGTTTCCCAAAATAAATACCGTCTTCTGGGATTTGACACCTTGTCTTCTGGTTATGAGTTTATCGACGTTTCGGAGTAGTGTGTACTGCTTCAGCTTACGTGGCTTGCTCGGCGTCGATCCTGAAAATTGAAGCAATATCCTCCCCCGAAATAAGGCTGCACGTCATCATAGTTTTTGAGTGTTATTCCATCGCTTTAAACTTCTAGCCATTGTGTATTGTGCTATTGACAGGGAAAGTAGCAGTGTCCCGGGCGAAGAACGGGTACTTCTGCTTGCAGAAGACAGAAATTCGGAGGAGATTGTGCGACTGAAACTCGTCAGAACGGTCCCGAGGCCGACGAGTGGGAGCGCTAGCTCAGCGGTCTGTACTGCGTCTCAAAGTCTGCAAGTCTGCAAGTGCGGAATAGAACAGCGAGATAACAACGTCGGAGTTAAAGAAATTAATGTTTGCGTTTGGTAATTAGAAAAGTTTCGTTTGAAAACCAACCAGTTAGAGCACAAAGCTCGCAGCCAACTTCTTACACCTCAATTACTGTACTCTCTCTCTCTGTTTTACCCCCGTAATGAGTCGAGGAGGCTTTTTGTCTGCATCCGACCCGTCCACATGTTGCAATATCTCGGAATATTCGTCTCGACAGTCAAGAGTTGACAGGGTTCCGGTCGCGAGTGGCGCAGGAAACCCTGACGTCACTTCCTGCCATGCACGGTCCGCGTACGTGGACCTACATGAAGACGTTAGTCGCTCAGCTTGTCCAGAAACTCCACGTCTCACATGTGTAACCCAACAGTTCACTCTTCCACGTGTGCGCATAAGCCGAGGCTGGACGACCGAGGGGTTGGGGTTCGATTCCCAGCAGAAGCAAGAGATTATCCCCTCTCTTCTTCACGGTGTCTAGACAGTCCTTGGGACCCGCCCAGTCTCCTATCCAATGAGTACCGGAGGCAGTTTCCTCCAGAATGAAAAGGCCTGGTCGTGAAGCTGACCACTCATCTCTTACCTAATGCCGAGGTTAAGAATGGCGGAGCCATACCTCCAGTACCCAAAACGTTTTCATGGCGTGCTTAATTAATTAATCCCAGGGGTAACTAACTTTTACCGTTTATGCCTTCTATTGGATTTTGGTCCTGTCATGTATTCCGAATTACAATTTTATATGAATATCTGATTTTTCCTATGCGTGCTACTTACCCCACTCATTTTCCCTGTTGTAGTCGTGCTAGTTTCTGTTCAAGGAACGCAGGACAAGATCATAACATGAAGACGGCTAACACACCCTTTAAAAATATTTGGGAACAACAGTAACAGATCAAATTTTGATTCAGGAGGAAATTCAGAGGAGATTGAAGTCGGGTAATGTTTGCTACCCTTCAGTCCAGAGCCTTTTGTCTTCTCGTCTGCTGTCTAAAAACGTAAAATTCAGAATATAGAGAATTACAATTTTGCCTGTGATTTTGTATGGGTGGGAAACTTGGTCTCTAACATTGAGAGAGGAACATAGACTGAGGGTGTTTAAGAACAGGGCGCTGAGAAGAATATTTGTACCGAAGAGGGATGAAGTGGCGAGAGGTTTGAGAAAACTGCATAATGAGGAGCTTCACAACTTGTGCTCTTCGCCTAATATAATTAGAATGACCAAGTCTAGGAGGATGAGATTGGCAAGGCATGTAGCACGAATTGAGACAAAGGAAATGTATACAATATTTCGGTGGGAAAGCCAAAAGGAAAAATACCAGTAGGAAGACCATGATGTAGGTAGATGGATAATATTAAAATGGCTCTTAGAAAGATAAGATGGGGTGGTACAGTAATGACGAACCTTTGAATCCCACTGCTGCCAACTGATGGCAGTTTCGTGGTCTTAACCCCCCCCCGTCGATCTCNTTTCCGGTCTGTCAGACTGTAACCGCGCGCCTCTGACAGGAACTGATTGACGTTGGTTTGGTACATGACAGTGATCTCCACATCACCAGCGTGAGGATTGCTGGCCTTGTTGGCCGTAATTCGCTTGCAGGAAGCATTTGACGACCGAAAAGCGTAACGGGATGTGACGTGTGAACGAGCAGCCATGTTGCAAAGTAGCGTGAAGCTCGTCCGAAGTGTTCAGCGCCTGCCTCACAGGAAACATACTGCTGCTCCTTTACAAAGATCGCTCGGATACGTTTTTGTGTGTGGTTCAGCCCACGACATTGTCAGTTGTTGGTGAACTGGAGGCGATTTGGAAGGACGTGTTGGTATCTCGGTATTTTCCTGAAGGAACTGAGTAGTACCTCGAAACGTATCAGTCAGGATAGCCTGTGTATCCCGGGTGTAATTCGAACCCAGCAATTCTCGAATACGAGTTACCACTACGTCAACCCGCTCAGCCTCTTTGGGGAAACAATCGCTGTTTGTTGTGAGAACCATGCGTGTTAACATAAGCGGTACATATGGTTACCGCTGTGCTTTAGAGGCTAAATTACGAGCGAGCGACCATTACGTATAAACTGCGTTCTGCCCCTCAGGGCAGCTGCCGCTGATAGCGAAATTAGAAATGCGCGAGTTTGAAATCGCACGGCAAAACGCTGTTTCTGAAATATCAGAAACTTCTGTAAACTTTTTAATGATGCGAATTGAGGGTAGGACAAAGGGAAACGGATTTGCTGCACTGGAAGTTATACTTCCATCTGGCGATCGATATAGCAAACGAGAGCGCGAGATTTTCCGACAGGGAACCCGTAACGCACTTGTTTGACTCGATAAGATGTATCTTTTTGGGGATTGAATTTGGATGTATAAAACAGATATTTTGCATGATAGCCTTCGGTATTCATTATTTCCCGTAATTTACTTTGCGACATCCTGTTAGACGCAGGCTCTGTCCGTTTATAAAGTATTGTCACGTGATTGAGTGTGATTATAGGAAGGGGTTTGGATTGCTAATTGGATTTATTGAACGCTTACAGATCGTAACTACAAGTAATTGTAGCGCTATCGCTAATTCACACACTCTGCAATTCACTACAGCACACCTTCTCAGTTCTGCTGTGTCCTCACCAGCCGTTGTCTGGTAGAAGCTTCCAACGGCGGGCGTTCCTCTTACTCTGGGTTCCCGAAATCTTCCCGTGTGTCAGCTACCAGCTTCTAATAGCAAACGACTACCGCTGTAGTCCTCTTAACAAACTCACCAACCAACTCACTCCACTCCACTAACTGTCCTACTTATAACAGAAAACACCATTCCTCTGTAGTAATTTGCGGGCCGCTGCCTAGCAACGGGTCTACATGCCACTGTATATTCCTGTCATTTTTCTAAACCTTTTGAAGAGAAATTATTCTGTTAGGGCGCGTGGAAGTTCCTGAATTGAAATTACTCTGGTTTTCCTTAGGAGTTGTCTCCAGACTACGTTCAGTCGCCCATACAACTACCACGAGGCAGTGGGTCCAATATGAACAACCTTCGAAGCGATATTTAAGATTTCAGTTCCTACCTCACAAAAAATGGCAAGTAATTACATTTCTAGGTACAGCTTCGCGTGCGTCCGCCCTCGGGATGCCCAGTACTGTTCTGGCTGTTAATATTTGTACATCGATTACTGGCGTAACCTGTTGGTCGAGCTTATTTTAATTAGTGCAGCCAGAGAAACGTACTCGTACGAACATGTCAGGCCGGCTCCATCAATGTCCACGCGCGGAACAATCGAATTTGCAGTGTAAAAATTAATTTACGCCCCAGCGCCCTGGAATCGTCTGCCCGGAACGGCACAAAGGGGCTGAAGTGGTTCTGAAATGCAAATGGCGAACTCTTTTGTGAAGCGATGGACGCGTAATGAGGAAACCTTCTTTGTATTCTGCGCGGCTATTGGCTTGCGAAACGGTAAGAATGTTAACACACAGTGGTCAAGGGATCGGCCCGAAAATCTTGTCACGTGTGCTCTGAAAATGTAGTTTATTGAATTTCAGATGAGAAGCGTCTGTTGCGAGAGCAGTACGTGATAAGACATACCTACACACGGCGGCGGGGGCGCTTGGTGTGGCTGTGGCAGTAGTTCTGAACAAAACAACTTCACGGCAAACTTAACTGCCTAGAATCAAGCGGGCAGGTTACTCAACATTAATGTTGAATGCTTCAAGTTTGATATGACCGAGGCTCGTTGATTCCTCGTGCGAAATTTGGCCGAATTCCATTCAAGTATTATTGAGCTCGCCTCATTGCAACGTTTCGAAGCAGGTTGCGTCTTCCTTGCTCAGGAAATACTGTGGGGGGGTGCCCGTACCGTGCGCTGACGGAAGCCCAGAGATGTCACAATGATTGATTCGAACATGTGAGAACAAACAGCCTGTCACACTTTACATTGCTCCCCCCAAGAGATTGAGAAGGAGACTGGTTTGCGTACATTGCATTTACCGGGAGTCGAAACGTCAGTTGTCAAGCCGTGTAGTAAGTCACTTTACTGACTGAGATTTCGCAGTTGGTGTGGCAGAGTTGGTCAAAAAGTCCCTCAAGTTGGCGCGTGTTTTGTCCTTCGAAACCTTATACACTGAGACCCAGTTCGTTAGGGGAAACAGTCGCTGTTTGTTGTGAGAACAATGCGGAACACACAGACACACTGCGTGTGGCTTGAATATATATGTAGTTAGCCACTGTGATGTTGAGCGGTAAAGGTGTGACTGCTGCACGTCGAAAGGACGTAACAGATGAAGGATGCCCCTTCGCGAAAGTGTAACTTTTCCTTCCAAATTAATCACTGGAGTGAAAAGAAAAAAATTTGCTAGTGGCGTCGGCTGGTGACAGGTCTGGTCCCTGCACACGTGGACCACCGTCCATTGCAATAAAGCATCCGGGCTCATGTCCTGCGCGTCCGTGTTACCACCCCAGCCTCACCCCCGCCTCAGAGGCACAACTAACCCCACCCCACCCTCTTTTTAAAAATTCCTCATCATTAATAATGTCAACATGGCGTTTACGTGAACTTGTGCAGTTTTGACATATTACACTTCGTCAATATTACTGTCTGCTGGGAAGTAACCAATGTTTCGAACGAACCTGTTGCCTCCGTCATCATGGATGGAGAGAGTGAATGAGAGTATAAAGGCCGTGCAGCAACACACTGAAGATGAATATCATTGTGCTGTAACGAGAGAGCTGGGATAGTACTCTGTGACCCATACGACCTCATCTCATTTTCATATCCTTCTACAAGTATATCCCATCATGCAAAGTTTTTGTACGCGTGACATGGTTGCATGACTGTGAACTTATACAGTACGTCACGAACGATAGAAGAATCTTTTTTTTTTTGTTTCAGTGTAGTCGCGCCTGTTCTGTGAGTGCTGATAGCTTGACTTGATCATTCTATTTGCACGTTGCTGTGTGCAAGTTATGAACTTCCTGTGCCTTCATCCAAATGTTCTCAGCACCCTGTTCTCAGACATCCTCAGTCTATGTTCTTCCGTTAATGCCAGAAACCAAGTTTCATACCCTTACAGAAAGACGGGCAAAATTATAGTTTTGTATATTCTCATTTTTACGTTTTTAGACAGGAGACAAGAAGACAAAAGTTTCTGGACTCAATGGTACAGGCATTACCCGAATTCAGTCTCCTCTTAATTTCCTCCTGACTCAGGTTTTTGTTCTTTTTACTATTGTTCCCAAATATCGAAGTGTGCCACATTTTAAAAGCATCTGTTTAGCTATCTTTATGTTATGATTTTGGCCTGAATTCTTATGACGAGACAGCAACATATTATCACGTGATCGAGTGACTATATAGACGGGGTTTGGTTTGGTAATAGGATTTATTGGACACTTTATCACACAGCTCGTGACTACACTTTACAAATCACTGTCACACAGACTAATGTTCTCAGCTACGGTCTTCGCTACCCTGCTTGGTAGCGGCTCCCAACAGTGGACTTTGCTCTGCTTCCGAGCTCACGTCCTGCAAGCCTGGTGGCCATCTCACACTCTTGTAACTGTTGATTCAAGACTGAGCCGTGCTGAAGGTCAGCTTGCTCTTGTGCGTGACGTCGTGGCGGCTGCCATTCCCAGATTCCATCTTCACCCCCATATGTTGATGTATTACCCTCGTCAAGGTCTGTGTATCACTTGACCTTCTATCCCTCTTCCTTGTCTCGGAACGAGAAAAGACCTGCTGTGCAGTCTGTCAGACGACGTCGTCCTGAGAGGGCGTTTACCAGCTAGCGGGCATTGCTGTTGGAAATTCTGTTTCGGCTGGGGTACTTCTAAATTGTGTTCTGAATACCTGGCTGGCTGGTAAGGTAAAGGCTGTCCGCGATCGCAAGCCGTTGGCTTAGAACGGTTGCGATGCGTGTCTTTATTTTTCTTATTTATTTCCAGTATTATTTGTGTTTGTTAGGGGTAACCCGTTTAACGACCAAAGGAAGTTGGGAACTGGGGCGAGTTAGTGTATTCTTGGTCGCAGTTGGTGGCGACGAGTGATTGTTCCGCAATCGTGGATTGGGTTGTTGTATCCCTGTTCTGCCATGATTATGTATTATTTTTATATTTTGTGTAATTCTATTATTTTGTTATTAAACCTTGTTATTGTTATCTGACCGGCCGACGTGTCACGGTAGCTTCTCCATATAGCTTGGATACCCCACGTATATCTTGGGGAGCATGCGAACACAGCAATAGAGCCAGCGACGATGGGCTGCTTCTTCCTACTTCACGGCTCTGGTAATAAGTAATAGTTTGAGTGAAGAAGGCGGAGGGGCGGTTCAAGACTATCTCGTAATGGCAGCTGGTCTTCGTTATATAACCTCGACACGGACCTCACAGAAAACACCGATTTCAACATCTCTTGTGTTGTTGCGTGTTACACAGCCATAAATATGCCATAGCACGAGTATACTCAGTTTAGATAAGTTTTACTGTACTAAATTTACTGGAGATCGTTTAGAGTATGGTAGGATGTGCAAGTTATCCGCATTGTGCGTTCATTTGGGAAGTAAGTATCTGCGGGGAAGGAATAACAAGATGCGACTGTTTTGCATCTCGTTAGGGACACATTGTAGTGACATTTGAAATGGATCTGAGCCGAAAGCGAGAAGACGCCCCCCGCCCCTCTCGCGACCCGCCAAATTAGATTATCGTTGTGTTGTGTCTCAGGCTTGGCGAATAAGCAGCTGCTCTGCATACGGACGGACGGACGGACGGACGCTGTGTGAAGCGACGAAGGAATTGAGAACAGTTCATAGTGAGGAGCTTCAGAATTATGAAATTGTCGGTTGTGAGTAGTCGTGACGCCTGAACCTGTGTCTGGGAGGCGGCCGATTCGAGTCTCGGCCAGGATACCTGCGCTGTCCTGAGGTTTCTCGTCACTCCAATATATGGCATGTCAGGCCACGACCCGTTCATTTCGAATTCTTCCCTGGCCATCAGCCGACAGAGCGGTGAAGTGACGTGAAGTTGTAGAAGGATGGAATTGTGTGAAAAAGTAGCACGCAAGTGGGACAGAAGGATATTCTTTAGGCTTACAATTCACAAAAGTGGGCTGAGAGTGTGGATTGGATTTATGTGGCTCAGGTAGTGAATTTTCTTGGGTTACACGAAAGGCGGTTGGGTTTTGTTGAGCAGCTTAGCGACCGGCAGCGGTTGCAGGCGGTGCGCCCATTAGCGGTAGCGTCACCTGCTGCTAAGTTTCGTCTCGCAATTAGTTTCGGATCGGAACAGCTAAGTGAGTGGCCCAGTCACGTGAGCTCTGCGCCTAAGTGGCCAAATTAAATGGCGGACCTGCTGGGATCGTGATCCCGAGGCAACAAACGGGTTCTAATTAATTTTGCGGTTGCAGACGGCGTCATCACGCAGCCCCCCCCCCCCNCTTCCGGCGCGTGCCCACTGTTGCTCCTGAGGCAGAGAGCGAGAGGAACTAGCATCGGGTGTCAGGGCGGCAGGTGCTTGATGAGTTGGAAAGGATTTGGAAGGAGGAGGTTGCGGTAGAATGGAAGTATTATCTTACACATTATCCCAAAGGGGCCTAAGAAAACTGCGGGAATAACTCAGGATCAGGTGTACTGGCCGGAATTCGAACTAGCACCTTCCTAATACGAGTGTTACCACTGCTCTAACCCGGTCTGTATGAATGAAATGTTATCAGAGTTACTGGATAATGAAGGAAAAGTTAGGCACATGTAGCACGCATGGGGGAAGGTGTCGTCGGGGAGAGACGTTTGAGCGAATGCCTTGTTTCCCTTCTCGTGTGGCGGGGTGACTGTCGCTCTGCTGATCGCTCACAGAGGGCAGGCAGCTTCATGAACCTTGTAGCAGATCTTACCGAACTCAGTGGCCATCCGAGGTGTCTGCTTGGCTGTACGGTGACACTCACCAGGCGTCGCTTTGCAGGCCCGCCACCGTCTCGGCGAGACCGTGGAGCTGTCGCAGGTGTACGGACGGAGTATGTTACCACACACACAGCATGATGCTTGTATTATCTACCAGACTACACGGCGACGCGTTCCAGACTACAGCAGACTTCGTCGTAAGCATAATTGGAAGTTTCTTCTTTTCTTTTTTTTCGGATGTAAAATGAAGTCTCATGTTCTAGTCTCATAACTCAGACGCCGCGACAGGCGGCGCAGGCGGGCGTCTTCTTTCCAGTGGCTGGGCCGCGCAACGTGACGTGTCACGACATCCCCGAGTCCGTGAGGCCGCAAAATAATTATTCTGTGAAGTCCTCCTGCAGAGATTTTTCAGCTTTGTACTTCATAACTAAACTGGTAATTATACGTACCAGTTGCTTTAGCGTCCAGTAACTCGTTTTCTTCACGCAATGGATTTATATGCTGCGTTCCGTTCTCACATCACACATTAACAGACTGGTCTCTTGTAACCTAGATGCAGTGTGTTATCTGGGAGGTAGGAACCGAGTTTTGAGATGTTGCGGCCAAGCATAATGAAGGCAGCGATGCCAGGCTACACGGTGTCACTCCGCGAGCGACAGTATTCCCCGTAGGCTGCTCTCTGACTCAGGCTTCTTATCGCGGCGTCCTGGTTTCGATTCCAGGGCAGGTCATGTGGGACGACAGTATCGTGAAGACACAGGATGTCCCAAGAAGAAAGGTCAGTATTCTGGGGGGTTTTATACTACGTACTGTTTCTATGTTCAAGTGACAAAGTTGGTCCAGTTGCTCGTCTGTACAGTGAAATTGCTCTATCTCGGAAACCGTTCGGAATAGGATACACGCACATATGCAATTTTTGCTTAGAATGGCCGATACTGTGACCTCCCAGAATATTGACATTTCCTCCTGGGGCATCTTGTATACTTCGAAGTACAGAAAGCGCTGGAGGATGTAACATCGCGCGTATTTTCTGTTGTGGTAATCTTTTTATGCATTGAACGGTTGCTTAAGAAGGGAAAGAGGCGGGTGCAGGACACGTCAGACTGGCTGGTTAGCTGTGCGGTGTCGGGCAGGCTTTATATCCCTGCTGTGGTTCTGCGGCCCCTCTTACTACTATCCCAGCAGCTGGATATGCTGGAGGGGGGGGGGGGAGCAGAGCGGACCCCGCATAAGAAGAGCTTTTCTGTAATTCGATTCTAAATGATGCAATAACTCCTATAAATGCTTGTGAAACCACAGATCCACGGTTGAAGAGACAATTTCCAGAAGATTTTAACGGGGAATTGTACCGTTCGAAGCGCGAGACGAGAGAGCGAGCGAGAGAGAGAGTTGTCTGCAGTCTAGCTGCAGTTGTCAATGCAGGTGCACCCCGAGGCAGTAGCACGAGTGGCTTCCCAGTCAGAAGATGTGGATAATGCGATTTAGTCCGTCTGCTTTTAATTCGCAGTATTTATTTTTCATTTTTCTCTCTTCCTTTCTCTCCTTACAGCTTCTATACTTCCTTTTTGTTCTCATGCTCCTCCTCGTCTCCTTGAACTCTTCACGCCCTCACGTCCTCGTTTCGTTGCAGTTCTGATCAACAGGTTATTAACAGCTGTCGTATGTACTGTGTTGCTCGTTGCGGTGGAACTCTGTGATACAGCGCGTGACTACACTCTACAGCATGTCTTCACTAGCAACTATACAACAGCCGCTGCTAAGTAACGGCTCCTTAAACAGGCACATTTCCACGGCAACAATTGCACTGCAGCAGTCAGAGCTACTTTACGGATGGTCGTTTATCGCCTTGGCGCCAAGCCCCTTGAGATTCACGACCAAATTTCTCTTTTGGCAACTGAACCCTTGCGGTCATAGTCCTCTCTGTCGAGAGGACGGGTTTGTTTCTTACGGATATGCTTCTTCGTCTCTGTCAAGTGTACGTATCGCACATGTAGCACAGGTCTACATGGTTATTCCTAGCCGCACTGCAACAGAGTCAGAGTCAGAGTCAGATTGAAGTGTGTTCCTGGATTTGTATTTAGTTCTATTATTGGCTGCGCCATAGCTCAAGCGGTTAGTCACTGGCTTCCCACAGCGGCGACCCCGGTTCCATCCCGGGTCTGGTCAAGTGGGATTTGTGGTGGACAAAGTGGCGCTGGGGCACGTTTTCTCCGAGTACTTTGGTTTCCCCTGCCAATTTTCATTCCACAAATTGCTCCACAATCACCCTCACCTATCATCTGGGGCTGGTACAATAGGCCAGAAGTGGCCGCAGTACAAGGACTTAGTCCCACCCCACTAGCAATAAAAAATAGTTCTATTATCGTGTTGTACTATAAATTCGAGAACGCTGCTGCCGTGACGGCGAAGTAAATTAGTTTTTAAATTGTAATAAAATCGATTCCACTCCCCCATACTCCTTCATGGCTTAGTGCTTAATTAGTTAAGCACAGGGACAACTTTACCCTTTTTAATAAAATCGATTAAAATGAAAAGGATTGTCAGTGGCTTAATGTCATCAGGTGGCGTCTAAATAAATAAAAACAAACAAATATAATGCATTATTGTTGAGTTGCAGATTTAAAATGATCCATTCTCAAGATGAAGAATGTTGTTCAATTTTTGTATTAACTGATAAGATGTATAATTATGGATTCCTGAAATTGTTAAAAAGGGCAGATGTAGGGTAGATGAAGAGTGACTGATTGTGGCGTGTCTGCTGAAAGCGAGAATTGTGAAGCCAGCAGCGACAGCCGTTGCTAGGTAACGGCTCCGCAAACACGCCTGTTGCTATGCAGTGTGGCTCAGCAGCCGTCGCGTGAACGCCGCAACAATAGAAAGCGCCACCCTGTGCGCGTGGCACACCGAGGGACCCGCTGTATGAAAATCAATGGCGGGCGGCCCGCCTGCGAGGAGTTATTACCAAAACGTGGCAAGGTTTGTGATGGGGGGCCCCGGGGAACGGCGCAAAAGAAATCGGAAAGCGATATTTCCTGAGCCCATCAAAACGCTGAGTGTTTTAAAGTACGCATTGTGCCACAGGGCGATTGGAAAGGCAAGAAACCCACTGCTTGGCGCACAGTGTGCCTAGGAGAGTCCACTGTTAGGTAACGACGTTGTCTCAGTTCGGTTAACGACGCTGGATCAACTGGGCAGGCTATGTAACGCCAGAGTTGAGAAAAACATTTGGAAGACTGAGCCAAGGTAACAACAGTTTTTTGGGAAGGCCAAAAATGGAACAGCGGACCGTCCGAACACCCAGCAGGAGGCCGCCTTTGTCTCCCGTGTTTCTTTGTAAGAGTTATGCGGCCGTGCGAACTACTGAGTTGGGAGAAAGATTAGCTGTCATTGTATTGTCCTGCGTATACTCTTATGGAAGTATCTTTGGCTTACGGAATATTCAAATAACAACATAGTGACTGCGCGAAATGTCTGGGTCTGTTAAAGGTAACGGACGGGTGACGTATTATAATCCTTCGGAGCACGAAAATGAATCCATCAGGGGTGGGTATCACAGGCCTTTCAAGGGTGTTTAATGACGATCTTGATTTTGATTAAATGCGTAGTGCAGTTCGAAAGGCACGGTTCCTGCAGCTCTTGGGGCCCAGTTACCGGCCATATTAACTGAAACTTTTTGTTTTACACAGTCCCCCCAATCTGATAACACAGTAGTCAAATACGCAACCTCCTCCTTCCAGTTCCATGCCTACTCAATGCCAGTGTTAATTCCTTTCCCGTCTGAGTTGAAGCTGTGTAACCTCTATAATTAGCACAGCGTCACATAATATATTAAATGAAGTAGTAGCTTGCACCGTGAAGTTTGACGCAGTATGAACCTTCGAAACAGTGGCACCCGATACCAGATTATACGGTGTCATTAACTGGAAACAGACCGTTACAATTCCCCTTATTCTCTAATATTATCATTTGATGCTGCAAAGCCTGTGCTGGTGATAGCGTCATTAAATAAGCACAGATGTGCACCGGCACCGCTGGGAGCCACAGGAAAAGAGCGAAAAGTCGAGGACCAGGCCTGGGCGGCGCGCCCTCCGGTCCATAGCTTGACGTGAACTTTTGCTCCACAGACAACAGCTTAATTAGACGCGACACTCCGGCTAATCTAATTGTGCTGCGTTTAGAGTTCGTGACCGCGAGATGGCAGCAGTCGACGCTACCCTGCGACTGTCCAACTGAATCCCTCTCGAGGCCACAATCCCCTTGGGGCCGATAGATCAAAATTGTCAGCACAACTACCATGAGGCATCAGTACTGATATGAAGCTCGACTGATTGCTAAATTGGTGCTGGTCCTTGCCAGCATAGCCATTCTTGGTTCCGACGGGACTCATGACCATATCGAAAAAGAAACCGGAAAGGATGGGGGGGGGCAAGAAATATAGGTCGGGTTTTGAAGGTTTCCAAGCAGTACCTGCTCGTCCTTCGGGTAGAGGTCACTCAAACGATCGGAGTTTATATATGACGTTGGAAGGGCTGCGTTGTAGTGAAGTTTTGTTCTGAAATTTCGATGTTACAATTACGAGGGCTGCATGTGGGTGGCACGGAGTGCGTCTAATTGCTATTTACGCATTGAGTTCGTGCCTCACAGGAAACACATAACGTCTCCGCTACTGAGCCCAACTGGTTAATGTTGTTTAAGGAAGTAATCGCTGTTTATTGCGAGAATCATACGGAACATATAAATACGCTATGTGCGGGCAAACTAGAGAGATATTGGACCTTAGAGACAGACTGCTGTACATCCGGAGGGAGCAATTTTATCAGGTCCGTGTTTGTCCTCTTCTGATCGAATTCTGTGGCGGCCTCTCCGTCCACTTGTTGTGTAAGGCACCCAGTCTCACAGCGGCCGGGCTCAGGGTACGCAGGCATACCCACGCTCTGTAATGAAATCAGAGCTGTGAAGAGGGGGGGCTATATCTGTCAGATTACCATTTAAAGCGACACCCCGCGCTAAATCAGATCTGCGCCAGCCCCCCGAGCTCTCGGAATCCATTACTTTCCAGCCGCAGAAAGGGGAAGGGAGAATGTAATTTCTGAAGAAAAGTGTGATTGCGGGGAAAGTGGCGAGTCACTGGAAGGATAAAAGTTTTTCTTTATTCCTATGTCATTTCTTTTATGCTCTGTTCTTCATCTAATCCATATATATCTTGTGCAACAGGAGGAGAGCCCAGTTGTGGTTTCTGCACGACAGCACTCGGGGGTATAATATGAGGTCTCGAGTGCGAACACTGACCGACAGGCATATGTCAACGGCGTACATATATATCGGAGCATGTCTCAGTGCGTCTCCACTCGGAGTGTACAGCCGGACTTTTCAGTGGTGGCCACTGCCCTGCGCATAAGGGGCGGAACCTGATGAGATTGTACGCGCTGTGTTTGCAGGGATTCCGGGCAGCGAGGTGCGCTGCGGCGACCCGGTCTGGGTGCTAGGTTGCAACATGGTGGGACACCACTGCAAGTGTGCCGAGGTCCCTGTGTGTCCGGGCGAGGAGGGCCCCTTCAGCTTCACGAGTCGCGAAGAATGCGAGATGAATCTTGCCGTCATGTTGGCGCATGAGCAATCGGACGCACAACAGCAAGGTAGGCTACAAGTTACAGATTTTTATAGTTTGACTGCTTTTACAGGATCGAACCCCGGGACGGACTGTTAAACCGCGGACCAAGGTGTATCTCCTTCACTGTTTGCTTTCTCATGTACGCGATGGATACGAGAAACTATTTTGACGGATTTATATATTTTGCACCTCACCCTCGCGCAGATAGATTTTTTTTCTGTGATGTAATCTCTCTCTCTATCTGCCTGCCTTGCGAGTTGCCTGAACTGCTGGATGTGTTTTATTCCTGTTGCTGTTCAAGAGTTCAGGTCAGTGTCGGCTGAATAGGAACATCCCAGCCCCAAAGAATATGGGCCCCTTAGGTGGGCCCTAAAACACGCAAAATGGCCATTATCTCGTAATGGACTTGAACGATTTTGATCAGATTTCGATTGTTCATGGGCGCCGTCTCCCTAAATAAAACTACATGGGCAGTATGGTCAGGAAACTAACGGTAGGCGCGCGCTCTGGAGCCCGATCGCGAAATGTCGGCCTTGTCGAAACCTGTTTTGTATGACACCGTGAGGAATGTACACTAAATTAGTGCCGAATGATTAGGGGGACTAAGGATGAATTGGGAAGGATTTCAAACTAAGCGGACGGAGCTACTTGCTGTCCTAATTATTCAAGCAAAAAGCAGCCCTAAAAGACAAAAAAAACTTAGAACAAAATAATTGGAAAATTTAATTAAATAGGTTAGTGCTGATTTAAATAAATACAAAAATATAACTCTAGAGCCCTTTATTTAAAAATGAAAAGACAATACATTTATTCATTGACAGAAGACTCAGAAGTTGTACTTGTTTCTGAACGTAATAATGACCAGGTTTGAAGAAACTGTCTCAAGTTCTGTCTGAACAGACACCTTTCAACTGTGAACATCATTTCTCGCATTTCGATCCGGATTAACTGGAACCGGATTACCGAGGGCTTACTGCATTTTCCCTAGCAGCATGAAATACCCAAGGTGTGCAGGTCTCTCTTTCTAATGGATACTTTATATGCTTTTTGTATCGTGGAAACTGAATGTTTGCGTCTCATTTAGGTGAACATCTCCCGCGTGGAGGCGGCTTAAAAGGGGACCCACTGCGGCGGGGGTATAACTTTGCCACCCTTGGCCCACTCATAGAGTATAGCGCGATAGCTCAGTCATTATAGTGCGATGGGAATTACGGTGTCTGTGCGCAATACACAGCTGGGAATGCATGGAGCTTTGCCCCTGTGCCGTGTGTGAACCTCGGACGCAGCGAACCGTAGACGGATGGACCTCAGTCTCCCCGCGGCCGCTGCTAATCAGTCCTGTGAAAGGCGCGCAAGACAGCATGCCCCCCTCACCACACACACACAGGCTGAAAGCGACTGCTAATTAAAAAGCTGCCGTCCTCCCGCCCGCCGCTCGGGTAATCACAGCGGCGGGCCTAATGAAGCGAACGACTGATTAATTCATATGGCGTGGGCCCCTGGGGGCACTCAGACGCTGACAGTCTCTTAGCTGCCTTGTGCGGAACCTCAGTGTTCTTCGACGCTGAGAGAGACCAGCTTATGGGACGCGACACCGTATAGGCCCGGTAGAAATTCACCGACGTTTCGTGATAAACACGTTTATTTTTAGATACATTTTATTATTATCCTCACATCTAGATTAGCATTCCCGCATCGTGTATATTGAAAATTCTGCACGCATTTCTCATCTGCCGCCTTGTGTTGGATGTCACCCTCGGTCCATTTTCTATCACCCCAATATTGCAAGCTATGAAGCTCTTCATTATGTAATTCTCTCCATTCTCCTGTTACTTCCTCCCTCTTAAGTTCAAATACTCCCCCCCCCCGCCCAGCAACTTGCTCGCAGACCCCCCTCCTTAATGCGAGAGACCATGATGATAAGAGAGACGCTCTCTTAAGTGGCACCGAGTGCAGCCTGCTCTCAGTTTCGGCGCTGTCGCCACGACGCTGCGTCACACTGTATCACACGGCACCGAGCCTGCACCCAACCCCGGAAGGAGAGGAAAGTGCATAGCAGATTTTCGTTTCCAGCTTGCGTGTTGGACGGTCGCAATCTGGTTATGAAGGTATTGCCGTGGTTAGTCCGGCACTTCTCACAGCTTTACAAGAGATTTCCTCAGCGGTTGGTCGCGGTGGACGTAGCGCACTCTTGTGATCAGGCGATATTCGCGCATGGTGACAGTTGAAACTGACACCGGGCCCAAAGGGAAGCACATGGGGTGGGTGGTGAGGGGTGCGGAGGGTGCTGTATTGGCGAGCGCTGCGTGAAGAGCCTCATAACTTGTGGTTCCCTTAAATTCGCTTGATCACATGAGCGAGTGACAGCTTCTGAACTGTTCCAGACAGTTAACCGAACCTAATGTGGTCCCCTGTGGTGTTGGCGTCGCGCTGCAGCATGGTGGTAAGTATGTGTACCACTTGCTTTTAACATACAGTAACCCTGCATTCTGCCCACAAAGTGTGTGTTCCATATGGCTCTCAACAATAAACAGCGACTGTCCCCCCCCCCAAACAGCATTATCCTGTTGGGCGTTGTCATGGAGATGGAGTGTGTTCCCTGCGAGGTACGGAACTGATTGTAGCTCTCTCGTCCAAGCGCAAGCCCTCTGATGAGGCCGCCGACTTCTAAACAAACCCGCACGCTTTTCGTATGAAGCGCTCGCGTGTGTGCGTGGAGAATTTGGTGAAGTATCGATTGCCATCGAGTCGCGCGCTAATGCCACTCTTGCGCGCCAGATCGCGTAGCATTTGTCAACGTTACGTTCTGTATGCAGATGAGCTCGACATCTGGTGAGAGCCGAGGGAGAGAGATTGAGAAGATTACGGGGCCAGGAACTTCATCACTGACACAGGCCACACACAGTGGCGTCGCGCGGCTGATCTTTTGAAAAAAGAAGACATTTGAAAGACCGGGAAACAGATGGGAGGGTGACATTAATGTGGTATAGTATAGCAACTTGTTCCTGTGCTTAATCATACATCATGCCATGAAGAGCTGTCTGTACAGCTCGACGCTGTCTTGATCGCGTAACTAGGTGAGAGGGAGCTTTCGCGCTCCGGCCGGTTTACCCACAGTGAAAGAGCCCACGATACGCATTCGTTAGGAGACTGTGTGAACTTTGTGTTGTACGGGCGTGAAACTTGGCCCCTGGCATTAAGGTAGGGACGCAGGGTGAGGGCGTTTGATGACAGGGTGCTGAGAGGAATATTTGGACAGAAGAATGTTGCTGCGGAAGTCAGATGGGCGGGGCATGCAGAACACATGGGAGAGCCAAAACTACGTACACAGTTTTGGTAGGAAAATTGAAGGAACGAGGCCGTTTGATTCGCAGATGGTGCGAGATAGGAATAGAATGTAAAGGTAAAGCTACTATCCCAGTAACAGGTCGTGGAGGCCCACAGTGTTGTGAGACGTCGAGGCTACCACGTTTTTTTCTAGACAGTCGGCTCACAGATGGCGGTGAAGTCAGCCTTACGCTCCGGCCTCCGCCCTTTATCCCCTGCAAGAAGATTCCTGGTACCCGAGGCTGAGTCGACACCATGGTGCCATAGTGCAGCTGGAAGGATAGGTGAATTGAAATATCTAGTGACCTCATGGGGCCGAATCGAACCCGCGACCTGCACAGGGGCTATCCCGACTGACATTTTCCGTGGTTTTTCCTCAGTCCCTCGGCCAC
Source organism: Cryptotermes secundus (assembly GCF_002891405.2). NCBI lineage: Eukaryota > Metazoa > Arthropoda > Insecta > Blattodea > Kalotermitidae > Cryptotermes > Cryptotermes secundus. Next base: position 1,336,957 of record NW_019731985.1, on the reverse strand, counting down.
GGCCGCTTCCCATCAGATCCATCAGCCACCCTTTTGAGTGTAGCTGACGTCGGCAGTTGCATGTTCGCAGTAACCGTGGAGACGGGGAATTCGATTCCGGGATCACAAGACCCCACGAGCCGATCTAATCAAGCGAGACAGGCCAAAGTTGATGTTGCGCCTCGGGCCGGCCTGCAGATTATATCGGGGCGCTTCCGTTTCTGTAGGAATCAATCCTCTTCCTTCGCCTTCTGTGACGAGGTTTCGGGAATTGGAAATGACGTCACTAGTCAGTCCCCTGACTGGACACTGCGTGGTTACACAGATTGCTGCAGCGAGTGGTTCAGGGTGCCACGTGTGGGTGTAGGGTGATCGGCGAAGAGCGAATTGGAAGGGCTGTGGAAGGAAGCTGGCGTGACATAATGAATGTACTATCCCAGAATATGGCTGGAGGGACCGAGGAAAACAACGAATGCCCCCCCCCCCATATTCAAACTGATTTCCTTGGAGCAGACGGCAGAATCGTCGTCAGCTCTCGGGCCGACCTATACCGCTGGAAACTTGTTGTGTACGGGTGTGGAACTTGGTCCCTCACATGAGTTTCATACTTCGTACCATATTACTAGGCTGGTCAAATGATGGAGGATGAGATGGTTGGGCGTGTAGCACGCATGGTGCGATGAGCGATGGGTACAACATTACTGGGAAGTCCTGAAGGCCAAAGAGCCAGTCGTACGTGGGGGATAATATTAAAATTCATCTTAAAGAAACAGGTGGCTGTGGATTGGATTCAGCTGGCTCTAAATAAGGTCTAATACCAGATTCTTTTGAAAACGATATTGAGCCTTCGGATTCCATAAATGGCCGCTTAATCTGTTGATTACGTGAGCGACTGTCAGCGTCTCAAGATGGACATGCATAGCGACGCATAGCTCGCAGTTTTTGTCCTCGGAATCTGAAGAAGGCAGCAGCACGAACTTGAGGCTGGTACAGGCGTTGACTGAGAAGGCAGACAGTTAACAGCTGTGTGGCCTGATCTGCGTACATCGCGTTGCTGCGTGTACTGTCGACGTGACGTCATCGTGGCGTTGCCCCGTATCGACCAAACGTCCAGCGTCGAACGTGGGCGGACGCCTGAGTCTGCGTTCACTTTCTACCGGCGTGGAGTGCGGGACAACCCAGTGGCCGGACGTGACTGAGGAAGAGAGTTCAATTTCTGGCAACGACAAGACAAATTTCTCTTCTCCACCGCTTCCAGACGTGGAAAAGAGGCCGTGGCCTGAATTATATCACTGAATCCATGTATTGCCGAAGGTAGGAATGCGTGGAGCTGTATCTCTGCCCCCCATACATCTTAATTAAGTATAGGAACCCGGTTATATTCGCTTAGCAGCGAGATGAGGGAGGGAGAAACGGAGAACATTGGGAGAACGGATTTTGTACTAGGAGTAACTGCTCATGCGCCTGACGAGCCTCACGTGACTCAAAAGGTGAAGGAGTCATGAAGCTCCGTGTTACATAAATGCCTCCGTTTCCTTTCTCATCTCTTCCGTAGGTCCAGATGCCATGTTTTCCGTAATGCCCTGTTCCCAAAATGCGCTCAGTGAGGGAGACACGAAAGTAAACACTCCGCTGATTATATTATGTGGTCTTGCGGCCCACTTCCTGGGAGAGTCCGGAAGCAAAAAGTGACTGGTGGCCCTCTATGTTCCTCCTTCTGCCGCAGCCCTAATTGAAAGTTAAAATCTCTCTCTCTCGACGGCCCTGAACTCGTGCTAAGAAGGGAATCGAATGGCCGGAGAGCGTCGCTTCGTGTCGCTGTTAAAATTTACAGAACTTTGATTTTTACCTGCTGTTCTTTATGTTGACTGGCAACGCAGCTCGAGGGTAAAGATTCGTAGTTGTCTTCTGTGATGTGACACCGTGTAGTCTGGTAGATGCGACGTTTCTGCGGCACTTCTTTTTTCTTTCTGAAGATGGACACAGTAGGATCATATGTAAACGTAAGTATTTGCTGGTCTGGACGGCGTCACGTTCAAATTGACAGTAATCGTCACTGTCCGTCCTGTTCACCAGATGTTGTGGATCAGACGACGGGGGTTGCATGGACTGACGTCAAGTGCTCGGGAACGGCGTGCTGGAACGCGCTCGCTCCTGCACGAGGTTCCACGCAGGTCTTGTGTAGACCTACATGAAAATTTCTGCTGGTCCTCGCCAGCGCAGTCATTCTTTAATTTCCACTACATTATATACTGTCGCTAATTTAACCGCACATTCGATCAACTATTTATATTTCGGCCATACACGGCGTCACAGACCAGAAATCAGTAAACTTTAAAGTATTTTCAGCTTGTGAATGGGCACTACTTCCGCCGCTTTGCCCCCGTACGGCTGGGCTCGATGAGGGGACTGTCCCAGTGGCCCCATTCCCAGGGTCTTAACTCTGCAAATCCGAACGTTGGCCCTTTGAGCGCCGCTGATCGATAGGTCGACATGAAAAGTCGATTAGCGCCAGCCTTGCCCCGCGGGTTGAGCGACTTAGCGGACATATCATCAGCGCGGCCGGGGATTGGGTCCATATTGTCAGACAGCTACTTCAGCGGCCGTCCCTGTTTCCTTGGGCCACGCTCCCGTGCAGTATTCTGCCTTTCGAACTTCTTGAATTCACCTCAACATCTCTGGTTCGGGATTTATCTTCGGTCCCTAGTGTCCAGAGTTCACTGCCACGGGGCCAGCGCGACTATTGTACGTCTGTTGGATTGAGCTGGCTATACATTTGAACCTTCGTCCAGACGTTGGCCAGCCCTCTGCTGCCCGCGAACTTTAGGTCTACACTTCCTGCCGTTCAGACTGGCTCTCGTGCGGTGTAATGAGATTGGGCGGTACCCATAAATGTCTCCCCCGTCATGATAACGGAGGCTACTTCACAAGGTGACGTTTGCGCGCGTCATGTGATGACGTCGTTATCCTAGCGGTTGTGCCTCGCGGTCAGTAGTGTCTGAAGCTGTGTATTGGGATCCTTGAAATAGGCCATGACCACTTCCGTCTGATTACTTCGAGTTCATTATCCGTGGTCGTCCACTTAAATGACACGTGCAGTCGCTGCAGTGTCGTTAAATTTCATCGGGTCACAGGACATGCCGAGTGGTCAAGAAGGGAGTAGCCTCGTTGAGACCGTTTCAGTCTGTTAATGCAATGGCCTTCGTGTTGAGGTTACATATTTCTGAATTTCCAATGTCGCCTGTGCGGCAAATGTTTCTCGTTGGCTTGGCGCGTTTCAGTGTTCGGAAAGTTCGGGCCCAGTGACGAGAACACCGTCAGTGGCATGCCCTTCATAACGACCGCCAGTGTTCACAAGTGGGAGGGAGCGCGCTGTGTGAACCGGGCTCTGCAACTTATCGGTAGAACTTAAACGTATAACCCTTCATCATCTCCGTTTTACTGCATCGTTCCGCAGCGTCGCGACGCACCAGATACGGCGCTACACAATAGCGAAGGCAAGCAGTTACGAACAAGCTGCGGGTCCCCCCCCCCCGGCGACTGGGTCATAATGTGCATCCTGAAGATACGCTGCCACGTCGGTTCTGGACGCTGAAGAGACGCTGTGTTCCATGAAGGACGTAAGAGAGTCGCCTCTCTGGCCCACGTGGCTTTCTGTTCGGGTTTCATGAGAGCGTGTTCCTGTACGTAATGCTATAAGCAGTATGCTTATAGGGTACCTATCGGGTGGGAGCCGGTTCCTCCGTTATGGTGGGGAGAGAAACCTCTTTCCCCTACCGGGAATCGCTGTACCGACTGAATTATCCCGGCTCATAGATTTGTGTGCCATTGTGACGTATGGTGGAGTGGAGGCATAGATGTACACATCCTCAGCACTAAATGGAGGGGATGATTGGATCAGCTATGCACCAGAGTGGGCCTGCACGCTGTAGAGAGCAGAGAAATCTCTTTCCGCCTGGAATCGAACCGTGATCCCTCGGCCTGGAGTATATGGCGCAATCGTAATTTGCCTGACGTGACGTCACTTTGTCACGGATTGGACAGTGCGATCTGACATCACTGAAGTTCCCCCCCCGCCGAATACACTTTCAACATCCGGAGATAACGGCTATCGCCATTGAGGTTTCTCGTGGTTTCACTCAGTCCCTCCAGACTAATACCCGGGATTGTACCGCGATTAGACCAGGGCCGCTTCCTTCCAAATCCTCTCCGTCATTCATCATGCTATCTGGCCTTACGTAGTGCAGACACTGAGAGCGTCATGAAGTAACTCTGGCGTGGAGGGATGGCTCAAGTTTCGTGAGCAGCGCGCAGTGTCCGATTGTCTGCGTGTACTGATCCTGTGGCATGCGTTTGTGTCAACCCTATGAATCCTGAACAGCATGGGAATTTGGGTATCAACACAGCGAGAAAAACCACGGAAAACGTTGGTCGAGATGGCCGGTCGCAGGATCTTCCGGGTGCAGACTGACTTCTAGCCAGCAGCAGTCCGGCATTAAATACGCGAACCTTACGTCAGTCCCTATCTCCGCTATTACCTAATTCGTGGAACAAGGAAGAAGAGAGAAAAGTCCGTACCTCACAAGGAGCACACTCCGTCTCCGTGACAACCACCAACCGGTTAATGCTGTCTGGGGGAAAGAATCACTGTTTGTTGTGAGAACCATACGGAACACAGAGATACACTGCGTGTGTGGGCAGAAGGCAGTGTTCTTGTATGCTAAAAAGCAGGTGGTATAAATAGTAACCACTGGGCTTTAAGTGATTTAAGTTTTTATATAAACTTTTGCCCTAAAATCCAATCCATCTTAATGTTATCCTTTAATTTCTTCTTCTCGCTTTAAGGGAGATGATCTTATCAACACACTATGTGCGTTCCTTCCAGCTAGGAGCGCCTGTGTTTCAGGTGACCTTGAACCACACCTGAGTTAACACTCACGAAATTTAGGTTTAGCCGATCATTTGTTTTCAAACGCTTGGCATTTATGTTGTGATCTTTCGGCGTATAACACCGTGCATTCTAGTAGATGAGTACCAGTTCGTATGTGTTGCGCCAGTATGGATCCGTGGTTGGTCTCACGGCCGTGGCACTGGATGTCGTTCCATCAGCGCTTTAACTGTAGGCGGCCACCAGTGCTTCCTGTCCTCGCCCGAGAGCGTACTACGTACAGTCTGCCGTTTAATAACACGTTATTCGTAACTTCGGCCTGCGCCAACAGATGGTGTTGGCGGAGGTTTCAATTTGTGTAATGTGCTCATAAGCCCGGAAGACTGATCCTCGTCTCATGTAATCCAAATTCTGATATGACGTCATTCAGTCGTGTTGCCCCCTTTGTGCGCTTCTGGATTACGACCTGTAATAATTAGTTTGTGACGTCACAGAGCTCTCATTCCAGCAAAGTGAGGGGAAGAGAGACAGACACAGGTGATACCAAGTTGCAACAATTAGCAGCGCTGTAAGCGGTAGAAGAACGAACTAACTCCTATGGACAATTTGACTACCGTTGTGTTCGTGCGTTAGGTCTCGGTAGTTCGCCGTGTTCAGAGGCCGGAATGCAGAAGTCCCCGTTTGGGGCTTGAAGGGGCTTAGGGCAGATCAAAGGGAGTTCGATGGGGGAGCCGAGAAAGGGAGGTTAGAAGGTTCGCAGGTTATGCCCGTCTGATGAGGGCGGTGTGGGAGTGAGAACGTTAAAATGACGGGAAGCAGTGGCTTAAGACAGGGCCCGTGGGATTTTGGTGTCGAATTGTATGCTCTGGTAATTTGATTTGTGGCCTTGACGGTAGACGGATGTAAGTGTTGATATTGTCATGTGATTGAGTGCCTATAGCCGGGAGGTTTGGATTGGAAATCGGATTAATTGGACATTTGTAGAACTTAACTACAAATAACTCCGAAGATCATCGCAACTAAAGCACGTACTATAAGGCCTCTCAGTCTTCATTAGCCGTTCCTCGGTAGCGGCTTCCAATGGCGGACGTCCCCCCCCTCCTCTGGATTCCCGAACTCTTCCCCGACTTCAACTACCAGTTTCTCACTTCTCACAATTACTACTAGTCCTCCTTATATAGCCCCGGCACGTACCGCACAGAAGAGTCTCTTCCATTATTGCGTGCTCTCTAGTTGCCGAGGAAACAACGTGTCTGCACAGAGCTGTTCCCTAGTAGCGGCTGTTCTACGGTCGCCTGTTTACACAGATGTTACTGCATGTCACAGTATAAATAATATTTTCAGTTTCAGTTCGTACCTCACAGGAAACACGTTACGTTTACAAAGCCCAACCGGTCAATGCTGTTTGGGGAAACAATCGCTGTTTGTTGTGTGAACCGTACGGAACATATATTTGTATGGTAGGGCGGACGGTACACGTAGTTACCGGTGTGTGCTTTGTTTGAAGTTTCGACAGCGCTATTGCAATATAATTATGGTACTAACACAGGCCAGCATAGCGCACACATACCGGAATACTGCTAGACACGTTTTCCCGAACGGAACGATTACCTCTAAATGAGGACGTGTAAGGTTTACGGGTTTCAGAATGTTGATCTGAAACATCAGTGGGGGGAATTCCTCGATTAGCTGAGCAACTGTTAGCGTCCCAAGCAGGGCAGCCAATACTGTGACTGAGAGACCTCCTGTATGCTGTTGCGACGCTGTGCGTTCAGTGTGATGGTTGTAGTGGATGTGCGTTAGGCGTCCATCAACTGGTGCCTTTTGCGACCGAACGCGTGATATCTGTAACGTACTGCGGTTTAGCCACGTGTGTCCCACAGGAGAAAGGGGACACGCCAAGCCGACAGTCTGTAGGGAACCTGGAATTTAGGCAGGTCTTCAGCAAAACACAGTAGCCTGGGTGTACGAGAGAGAAAGGAGAGAAAGTTGAGGGGGGGGCATACTTAGTGAGAAGTTGCTACACTTTAAGGGGAGGAGGCAAAATAATCTTTGGCTTTTGGGGGTTCCCAGGCTTTGCCTGCACTGTTAAAGGTATGATGGAGACAGGGTAAAGCGTTGGGAAATGGAGTTCGATAAAAGCAGGGGAAGAAATTGAGGTGGGTCCTCCGTTCGAACGGAATTTTGGATTAGCCTGAAACCCGTCTAGATGACGTTTAGAGATGAAGTTCCTACGCCGCAAAAAACTCAGTAGTTGACAACGACCAACCGGTTTTGGGGAAACAATCGCTGTTTGTTGTGAGAACCGTTAAAGGTAAAGGTGCCCTTGTGCTTAATTAATCAAGCGCTACGCATGAAGACGTATGGGAGATTGGAGATATAGATCCGCCTTTCTTGACTTCTGCACTAGATGATAGTAGGTGGTCAGCGTTATGCCCCGGCCACTTTACTTCCTGGAAAATCTACCGGGTGGGCCCCAGAGTCGGTCTGGATGCTGTGGAGAAGAGAAAAATCTTGCACTGTCGAGATGCGAACCCCGGCCCGTCGCTATCCCGACGTGTGGACGGAGTGCAGGCTGTAGTCCTGATGATCAAACGCGGGACCTTCTGATGCTGAAGACGTCTCAAGTTAATTTCTGCGCTAGTACATCGCCCGGTAGCAATCAAATGAAATTTCTCTACTCGAGTTGGTACTCGTGTGTCGTGGGTGGATTAGGGAAATGGGGCAGATCATTGCGCGGTTTGTTGCTGTAAAGCGCCGTCACAGAAACAGAAGGGAGACGGGCCATTACGACGCTCTCTGAACTTCAAATGAACGGGCATTGAGTTCCTCGAGCTCCACCTCCCCCCCTCCGATCAACGCCCCTCGTTACCGGAGCCATAAACACAAGAAAACTAGTGGATTCGCTACGTGATTGCCCTGGGTTCGGTTCAGGGGGTGGGTACTTGCAGAGACGGCTGCAGCGAGAGGCGCAGATACGGTAAGGGGTACGATTCGGATGGGGTAAAGCGTCAGGAAGTGGGTTTAGTTATGAGAAGGGGAGAAAGTTCTGCTATACAGAGTGCTTATACAATACATGCAACCAGCCCTCAATCCCTGTTTGTTACGTGACCGTGTGCTCGAGTGTGACGCCTGCAGTGTATGTGTCCCGCTAAACAGATGCGGCGGATAAGTTGCGGCGCGGCAGGGATGAGGGGGGGGGGGGGCTAATAAGACGAAACGCGCCGCTTTGTATCTCAGACAAACAGATGACTGTCGCTTTGCGAACGGCAGACCCGGAGCAATCTGACTGTGATATCGTTGAGCAGCACTGCCTTGTTTTGTCAGCCTCGCACGACGCTCCACTTCACTGTTTCAGATAAGGAAGGTGACTGGCTGAAGGTGGAGACAGCTTCAGTAGTGGATCATTTGCAGCTTCCAACTCCGTGGAACAGAGCACTTCCTGACGAGCTAATAGTAGCTCAAATAGTCACGAAACTCCCTGCCTTCTAAGGAGCCCGAAAGTTCATTACTGTGTTCACAAGAGCCCGAGCTACACCCTGTCCTAAGTTACATGAACCCAATCCCACCCTACTTATTTAATTTGCATTTTAATATTATCCTCCCACGAACTTCTGTACAAAGTCACCTCGTCAATTCGTGTTCTCGACCTAAAATTTCGTATATCCCCATCCGCTGTACGTCTCCTCCTATGCCATTTCTTTTTTCTGTTGAAACTTCGGGGTATATAATTTTTTCCAGCCTTCAAGTCTCCTTACTGTGTAATCTGTGTGGCACTAAATAACTTAAGAATTTGTCCTTCAGTATGCGTGTCAGTGAATAAATTTCGGAACTTCCAGTACGCCTGGGCCATGTCACAGCAACGCAGTGAAGGCGCGTGTTCTTCGCTTTGCAGTTAAGTTGCAGGTGCAGTATTGCAGTCACTCTCGGTGGTTCGCCACTTCCGTTTCTGCGAAGGGGCAGACACCCTCGGTACCACAGGTAACTCCCCAGGATCTTTACATGACTCAGGGGGTCATGTTGGCGGGGTCTGACTTATTGAGGGTTTTCGTGATATTCCTCGGTCTCTACAGACTGATTCTGGGCTAGTACGTGGTTAGTTCTAGGACCGCCGTTAACTAGCGCGCGAACAGTCTGACTACGTCACTGTTGCATTGATAGGCGCGCGCAGGAATCTAGGCTCACTTGTCTGTTCAGACAGAACTTGAGACAGTTCCTTCGAACCTGCATCATTAGTACGTTCAGAAACAAGCATAACTTCTGAGCCTTCTATCCATGAATAAATGTATTGTCTTTTTATAGGACTCTACAGTTATATTTTTGTATTTATTTTCAGCTTCACTATTTCTATAATTAAATATCCAATTTACTTGTGTTCGGAGTTCTTTTTTGTCTTTAAGGCTGGGGCCACACGAGCGCATAAAATGCGTCCGTTATAACCAACATCGTGACGTCCTTTGTATAAATAAACAAGAGAGGCGAATGCTACGCTTTCTTCTGGCTCCATTGCAGACAAAAAACTACGCACCACATTCTGCAATTGTGTGATGTCCTCAGCAACGTCCGTCATAAAGTACGTTCGTTACAACGGACGCATTTTGTGCGCTCGTGTGGCCCCAGCCTTAGGGCCACGTTTTGCTTCACCTCCCGTCCAGTTAATCCGGATTTGCGAGGTCCTCATGTTGTGGGGGCCGACGTGTCTTAACGATATACGATATAAAACGAGGCGACTGATCTACTGAGACGAGACTTGTACTCTGTTTGTGTGTGTGTGTGTGTGTGTGTGTGTGTGTGTGCGTGCGTGCGTGCATGGGTTATAACACGGTCTTAGTAACAGTGCGTCACCCTCCCTCCCTCCGAACAGCACTCTGGCAGCCGCTGCCCCGCTATTTAACGCGCAGCCTAGGAGCCTGTATTTCTAATCGCCTTCATGTTCCGTATTTTGATACCCGTTTCTACCACAAGAGTTCAGCACACGACGAGAGGTTTTGGCTCTTGAACACAAAGAACGCGCATGGGAACATATGTACGGCATCCCGCATTGCTCGTGAAGCATTATGGGTCCATTTAGGGACGAGGGAAGGTAATAACTGTGACGGTAACCTGCCGGCCGTGCGGATGTTTGCTCCGCTTTTGTTTGCTCTGAGAACAATTTCTGAAATTGGGGGCGGAAGAGGGGCAGACGATAGTAGGTCTTTTAAGAGGCAGGAGGAGAGGATAATGGCAGAACTCGAAACAAGCGCCGAATAGTAAGCGCAGTTCTCCTATTGTTTTATCTTCTTTTGTTTCCTTATTTCTAGTCTCTCGTTCCCCCGACAGTGGCGCTGAAGCCAGATACGGGGGGGGGGGTACTATAGCGTAACGTAGATACCTCATTAAGATATAAAACGCTTAATTTGACGCATTTCTCGTTATAACACAGGCACGTGTAACGACGCCGGGCGTCTGGTAAGTCATTCCGTCGTGTGAAGACGAGATAAGTTATTTTAATTTCATAATCTGATCTCCTTCTGGTCTACGCACCGTGTAGTCTGATAGATGGACACCAAAGTTTCGGAGGAACTTGCTGTGTCCATCTTCAGGGCGTAAAAGATAGAGTCGGAATGTTCCTGCAAAAACCGTTTGTACCACATCTACCCAGTATGTGGATTGGAATGAAGAATTAAAGACAGTGCTGACAACATACCAAGTGATATCCTTAATACGGTCTCTTTCAACCGAGAGAGGGACCTAATGGCTTCCCGCCCTTTCTGTGTACATTACGGGAATGTTACATCGAGGTACCCAACCGTTATTTTCACTGTCACATTACTGAATCCTTCAGTGCCTGTTGTGTGCTTCGTTGCGTGCCTGAAATGCTGCGAACAGTTCGTGAGCCCAGCACTGGCGGCGTCCGCGACCTCAAATTGGCTATGGGGTAGGCAGCCCGGTGTCCTCACTGTAGGAATACAAGTCTCCATGCAAAGGAGCACAGTTATAGCAAAATGAGCCCGGAGGCAGATGAATAGCCATTGTTAGAAGCCGTTACCAGGAAACGTCTAGTATGAGACTGAGAACACTAGACTGCGCTCTAGTGAACTGTAATGTGTGGAGATCAGCGCCGGCGCGACAGTTATGTGTAGTTACGAGTTCCGTGTATAAGTGGTCAATAAATCCAACATCCAATCCAAAACACGTTTATATAGTCACTCGTACCACGTGATATTATGTTTCTGTAGAGAGCTCGTTTATTTGCTAAAGCCAAATTTTTCCCACACAGTGGCCATGTTTGGTTCTGTTGACGTGGAAAAAATATTTCGCACGTAATATGTAGAACACTTATGACTTAATTGCGTACCAGGTTTGACATTCCTAAATCAAGTTGTTTATTGGTTATCACCGTGAAACCAAAAACTAAATGGCCGCCATGTTGGTATTTGATATTCTGCAAAAATCATAACTTAACGGCAGCTTTATATGCTCTCAGAAGGTCTATCACGACACATGATTTTTACGATTCCAATAAATTTGGCTCTAATGTCGTTCCCACCTCAGAGGTTCGGGCGTTCGCCATATTGTTATTACTGCAAATTAAGAAGTGCGAAGTTATGGTAATTAGTTAACTGGTTCAGAAATTGATTTGAGGGCACACAGACACGACGCGGTGACTATCATTTCGGAAAGACGGGTGGGCACGAAGATTGCTGGATTGAAGACACAAGGATGCGTGCTACTAAACAGATAATTTATTTACGTGTGGTTTATACAACGACGCCGCCTGTAGACCCCCACGACGGCGTAGCGTCGAGTGATGGGGATGGTTATTGCGAGAAAGCGATGCTCTCCTAATCTGTGAGCGCCATCCCGGCATATCTCTGGAGGGGACTGATGAAAACATGAGGATAATGAGCCTGTCCCAGCCGAGATTCGAAGTGAGCAGTTCGCTGATATAATTCAGAGGAGCTGCCAACTTGCCCAGAACACAGATAATTATGGCGCTGCTCTCCTTTTGTTGACAAAGCGAAAAGAAGAAAAAAAAAAGCGATGGCTCCATGAATGTCAGGCTGTGTGAAGGTAATGTTGCGCAAATGCACAAGACTTAGGAGGACATTTCAGCAGTATCTGTCGCTACCTGAGGGCATGAATCCCACGCGTTTCGAGTCGTTATTTACTGATTTTCTGCTCTGTAAACTGTGTACGTAGGAGCTGAATTAGAGCGACCCCTGTCGGTTTACGAATGCATAGGCCAGCCAACAAGAGTTACAGCAAAGCCAGTCGGTGAGCAAGCTTGCACGTAAGCATTATCGTCGGCTTTATGTCACGTCGTGTTCGGGAAGCCCTGGGTTCGGATCTCTGTCCGAGCATTGACTGTCCTGACAGACTTTTCGTTTTGTCGATCTCCTCATGCTGAAACGATGGAGTCGCGCTGTAAAAGGCTCAGTTTAGATACTGAAAGCGTCAGACAATAACTGAAATTAGGCCACTAACTCTTCCGGCCCGATCATTCGCTAGGCGTCTTGCCACTCGACGCCGTGCACAGCCTGAATTACTGACAGCGTGTATATGCATGAAGGGAAACAAACAAACAGATTTTATGAAATGTTCTCCGTACACAAATCTCTTTTGTTCAGCATTCATTTCGGGTCTTATGAAAGGTAGCAAAGATTAAGCTGGAGCACGATAGACTGAAATTTGCTTTCAGATCCGATTACGTCGCAGCAAGTTTTATCCTTTCCAGATTGGCCCCTCCTAAGCAACCCTGCAGCATACACACAGTCTCGCTGTGAAAGGCTTTTCTGTTAGAACTTATATCTCTCGCGGGGTTTTAGTGTCTCCCTCCTTCGAAGCACTTCAGGCAGTGACGCAATTTTGATAATGCGTTCAGCCTTCACTAAACATTCGTTGGATGGATGTGATTACAGACACCGTGCACTGATTCCACGGTAATTGTGTTAGCGCTTTGAAGCTTGAAATTCATATATAAAAGTCCAGCCCGTGCCTCACAGAGAACAACTTCCGTCTCCGTGACAACCACCAGACAGTTGATTCTTTATGGGGGAACAGTCACTGTGAGAACCATACTGGTTGACGGTAGATGTGGTTATGGTTAATAGATTGATTCTGAAGTTATATGAGCAAGTAGTTACACAATCAGGCTGCAGTGAATGGTGAATAGATAAGAATTCGTAGGACGTGGCTGTGTGGCCTGTTTGAAGTTAGTAATTCGGGTTTTCGCCTGAAAAGATCAAGGAACCCCGAGTCGTAATAGCTAGTAATCGTACCGGGATTCGATCTCAAAGAATTTCCAAATACGTGTTCATGACTATTTGCCTTCTACCAAGAGAAGATTTTCCAAAAGGATTTCGCGCCAGAACCACGTATTGCCGTCGTCTCCATTCAAGCTATGTGTCCAACCCATCGTAGAGCCTTGTATTTCACGTTACAAACAATAACAGGTGATGTGTCGCCCATTTTGAAATCCAGCAATAGAAGTGTCGTGTATCGGTAGAAACGCTACCTGAAGAGGGACGTACAACAGGAACTCCCGATGCTACCTGGGCTTCACCTGAGCCGTTGATTGTCATCAGGCAAAAATGACTGCCAGCGCTCTCCCTGAATTTAGGTTCCCGAGCCCGAAGGCAGTTTTAGGGACTGTTGGTGTTACGGACAGCAGCCAGCCGTCTGTCATTGAACCTGGTATCAGTAGTCACATAAGCTTCGTTCACGACATTCAGATTTTGCTGGGTCTGGGGTTAGAAATCTTTGTTGAGTGATGACCCATCGCAACTCGGCCCGCGGAATTTTAACTTTTGTGTGTCACACTGTGGTCCGCGCAACTTTGCGAAATCATTTTGAAATCTCACATTTTATTTACCGGGTGGTGTGGCGTCGAAGTGAGAGTTCAGCGATGGGAATACCGGCAATATAGGGGAGCGTGTCCCCCGCCCCTGAGCCCCATCTCACCTTCTTCAGTCTGTCTTAATGTCTGACACGCTTCATTAAACCTTCTCGTCTCGTTTTGGGACCCGGAAAGGAGCACCATGTACTTCCTCGCACAGTCTGTTGCTATGGCAACTTGCCGGGAAGGGAAGACACACATCTCAGCTTAATGAAAACTAAGCATTGTCAGGGGTCATGCCAGTTAACGTACAGTTTTGGTTACGGACCACAAACTGTCAACCGCTTTTGCATTTGCTCATTAATATTTTGAGTGTGGTCGGTTTCGCTTTCATTTCGGTTGGATTGCAGATACCGGTATGTCCTGAGCCTCTTCATTATGGTTTATTATACAGGGCTGATTGCGGCGCGGTCCCAATGCGGTCTGTTTGATGGCCTGATTGTGAGAGCACATAGGTAACTATATGTACCACCTGCTTTAACACAGAGTAACTTTAATTCTGCCCACACACAGTGTTTGTATCAGTGTGTTGTGTATGGTTCTCACAACAAACAGCATTAACCGGTTGGGCTTTATCGTGCGGACGCAGTGTGTTCCAGTGTGTTCAAGTGTTTTCCCTGTGAGGTATGGACCGAGTAATAACTACGTCAGTCTCGCTGACTTACAAACTGTCCCCGGCCTCAACTGCCACTAATAATAGTCTCGGCACGTACCGCACAGAAAACGTCTGTTCGATTATTGCGTGTTCTCTCGTTCCCACGGAAACAGCTTGTCCACAGAACTGTTCCCTAGCAACGGCTCTTGTACTGTCCCATGTTTATACAGCTGCTACTTTGCAATGCAGTATGTTGTATAGTAGCATTTGAGGCTTTGAAGAGTTAGGGACACAGCATTGCGTGCTGCATGCTAGAAGCCTCGGCGCTCTTCACACGCTACAGTATTGCACTAGCCGCGCGGTGCTTGAAGTCGTAGGAACACGGAATGAGCCTTCCAGATCGTATGACCCCTCCAGTTCATGTTGACTGGGCCGGGTCACAAGCAGCCCAGAATGTTTTAATCGCCTTTCGTATTTGATATATTGAATTTGTTGTGACCAGCGCGGGGCTTCGGTGCGTACTATGTCTATTGTTTACTAAATCGTATTCAATAGATATCAATCAGCTACGCAGTACGTAATTCAGTTCGTGGAATAGCGACGCATAATTCATCTACCTAACAGCGACATCTGTCATATCCGACTGGAATTGCCTGCCACACGAATCTCTAAAAACGAGCATTGCCGAAAATGCGATACACACTGGGCGGGGCCGGGGGCGGGAGTGCGGTGGAGGAAGGTACGGGTGACCCGTAGAAGTGATAAATAGTCAGGCGTTTTACTGTTACAGGAGGAGCGGATTGAAACCAGAACTCCGCTATCAGTTCATGATATTGCCATGTAGTATGGAGTGGACTACAGACGGGGTTCTGGATTGGATATTGGATTTATTGACCACTTATACACACAACTCGGAACTACAAGCAATTACAGGGCACCATCGGTGATCTCCACACTTCACAAATCACCGCAGCACCCTCTAAGTCTTTTCCAGCCTGCTGTAAGACACACCAGCCGTTCCCTGACAACGGCTTCTAACAGTGGAGATTCTTCAGCCTCACGCGCTCAAGTCCTGTCCGAACACGGCTCCCTTCCAACTGCATCTTTTCCTGACAGACTCCCGTACAGAATTGATTCGGTTGCCCCAGTTGTCTTCCTTATGACCCCTTTGCACGGACCGAGTAGAAGACAGCTTTTCCAACAGTATTCGTACCCGTTGCCGAGTGAACGTGTTTACCGAATCGTTGCCTAGAACGAATGTTGTTTCAGAGCCGTTCGCTAGCAACGGCTTCACAATATTAGCCGCACGGTGTTTAGAAATATATTCATGAGCCCACGGCGACATGAATTTCTGCCGTCAGTAGCCTACTCTGCGAGCAAGAGAAAACATTTATATCTGTATAAGAGACAACGCCNAGATGGTTCAAGTTCGTATAGCAACAGGCGTGACCAGAGTGGTTTGAACGCCTATTGTACTGCGATGTGGAAAGCAAATGGAAAAACTACCACATTATCACTTTTCCTGGATAGTCTCTTTCCAAAACCAGAGATACCATGTATGCGAGATGTTTCATTTGAAGGAGAAAGCTCTAGATCGCATCAAGTGGAGGAACTGTTTTGGAAGAGACTGTGGACCTGTCGTCTTGACAGATTACTGATGAATGAATGAAGAGACAAAGGAATGGTAATAGAGAAAATTATACAACACAAAACTTTGTGATTTGTACTGGCCTTAGTGTTAGGGGTAGTATGATGGGCTGGGCAAGTAGTTCGTTTAAAGGGAGCAGTTATTGATAACAGAAACTTAGTAGGGAGCGTGCTTGAAAGAGAGACGCATTGGGGCGATATTATTGAAGTGGCTGGCTGAGAAAGACTGCAATTGTTTCAATGCGGCAGGAGCCCCGCCATGTGCGACTGCCCCGCATAACGTGTCCACTCGGGTTACACAGGTCGCGCGTCTTCCGCTCCAGTACAGTAAACCCTCGCTAACCCGGTTCCAGTTAATCCTGCTCGAAACATAAGAAATGCTGTTCACAGCTGAGTACATACTTTAAAAAGACGTTTAGGAAGGTGGGCGAGTCACTTGTCTCTTCAGACAGAACTTGAGACAGTTTCTTCAAACCTGGTCATTATTACGTTCAGAAACAAGTACAACTTCTGAGTCTTCTGTCGATGAATAAATGTATTGCCTTTAAAAACGTTTAAATAAAGGCTTCACAGTTATGTTTTTGTAATTATTCCCATCATCGCTATTTATATCATTAAAATTTCCATTTATTTGTGTTTTAAGTTTTTTCGTTTAGGGCTACCTTTCGCCAAAATCAGGACATAAAGATACGTAACAGAAGTTTTGAAAATGTGGCACAATTCAGACATTTGGGAACGACGATAACAAATGAAAACCTGATTCAGGAGGAACTTAAGAGGAGATTGAACTCGGGTAATGCTTGCTGCCATTCAGTCCAGAACCTGTTTATAGTTTTTTTAAGTAAAGGGCTCTACAATTATATTTTTATATTTATTTGCATCACTTCTTATACCATTAAATTTTCAATTTATTTGTGTTCTAAGTTTTTTCTTTCTTTTAGGGCTACCTTTTGCTTCACTAATCCGGATGCCTTTCCTCCATCCCCGGTTACTCCGGATTAGCGTGGGTTTACTGTACAGCAGTTTTGGTTCGCGTCATATGTCGAAAATATGATGTAGTGACTTGCTGATGATGACGCAGTGTCAGAGATTTTTCAGACACATTTTACGTTTAAGAAGAACGCATGTAGTATACGCATCTGTGGAACACCGTGTGGCTAACGTCCGTTACAGTTTGAATACGGCCGGCCCTCCGCAGAAGATACTTGCCTCCTGTTAACATAAGTTGAGAGAAAGAACATGCGATCGGACTTCCACAACGACCAAACCGACTCAACAGGGAGCAGGGTGCCCCGGGGGGAGAGCTCGCTTAATTGCGAAGTTCAGCGGAGTCGAAACAACGGGAGGGGTTGGGGGCCTCGTGCTGTAAACTTTTACAGATACGAGCCGCCCACAGGGCACGTAGCACGCGTGGAATCCTTATATCATTGTCATTACACGATTGAAGGTTACCACAGCAAGGAATTGTCGATCCTTAACGCATCGCGTCACGGTCGAGCGAGCAGTCGTTTCAGTATATCGTGTCTATTGTGTGAGTGCTGGTAATATTTTGATA
Source organism: Cryptotermes secundus (assembly GCF_002891405.2). Taxonomy (NCBI): domain Eukaryota; kingdom Metazoa; phylum Arthropoda; class Insecta; order Blattodea; family Kalotermitidae; genus Cryptotermes; species Cryptotermes secundus. Next base: position 1,319,415 of record NW_019731985.1, on the reverse strand, counting down.
GTTATAAGTGAAGCGTTAGTATATTGTAAAAAGAAGACGGCTTTACGATTGAATATCCTTGCATGCTATTAATGGGAGGTGGCGTTAAACGTCGGCCTCGACGGATCATTCGATAACAGGTAGGACTGGAAATGAATGCTGCAGCTCGTACTCCAGTACTGGGCTCGAGTCTCGGGCGGGACACCTGCAATCCTGACACAAGTGTGTATCGTGGCTATCCTCGCTTACTCCAGGCAGAAGACGTCATACCTTGTGGACTCTGATGTCGTGGTTAAACAGCCCGAACAACAAAGCGTGAATTGGAAGGGATATGGAAGGAAGCGGTGAGGAGTGCTACCAACTTGACCTCTTGTTCGGTGAGAACTTTCTATTTGTAGCAATGCAACGTTAGAAGTTTTAAAATTTTGAGTTGAATTAAATGTTGGAAGTTCACTTGAAGTTTCAGGTTTCTTTGTCTAGAAGGCGTGTAGGGGTGTGGATGCAAATGTGCAGGCAGGCAGGCCGAGGAAAGTATTGGCCTTAATTGTGCTCAGTCCATATAAATTTGCGCTGAAATTCTATCCGTCCAGATTCATTGTCAAGTTAATCTGACATTTTTCCCCCTTTCAGTCTCTTTATAAGGCTTCTTTTGCGAACGTTTTCTGTACTATGAAAAGTATGACGCTCATTACAGCACTGGTCACGTGATCTGAATAAATAAGGTGCTCCACACTGTTGGTCTCTCTGCTAATCGAAGCTGTAAGGTTCTCACAGCGGTGACAGTGGAGAGTGTTGTCCTCTGGTGTGAGACCAAACCACACGGCGTCACATTTCATTAGGCAATAATGTTGGTAAACAGATTTCTGTGTGGAAATACTGAAAGGTAAAGTTGTCCCTGGTGCCGGTCACGGCAGCCGAGCGGTCTAAGGCATGAACTGTCTTCGGTCGCTTGGAAACCGGGATCGTGGGTTCGAATCCCACTCAGGGCATGGATGTTAATTTGTGTGTGTGCGTTTTGGTGTGTTTGTGTACAGGCAGAGGCCTTGCGACGAGCTGATCACGCGTTCAAGGAGTCCTACCGAATGTGTAAGATCGAGAGAAACCGAAGTGAACGGAGAAGTTCATGTAGGTAGGCCTATGCCCACTGGGGCTGTAGTGCCAAGGAAAAAAAAAGTTGTCCCCGTGCTTAGCTTATTAAGCGCTACTCCATGACCTAGGTGCTAGTTGGAGGTGAGTGAGCAGCTTCACGCTCTGGCCGCATTACGTCTGGTGCCCATTGGATAGGAGGCTGGTTGGGCCCAGAACCGATCTGGTTTTATACTTAATTTGATTTTTCAGAAAATCGATAGGATTCCTCGCGAGTCTCGTAATTTCGTAAGATAATAGATCAGTGTTCCGAACTAGTTTCGAACCCCCTCCCCCTCAGCTCGGCACTGTCTCCAGAGCTGAGCCGTTTGGAGTGAGGCTGGTTCTCTCTGCTCCGGGGCAGGATCGGATATTGACTGCAGCCTAAGCGCTTCATGTCACGGTACAGGCTGAACACGAAGTTGGTTCACCTTCACACCTATGTACCCGGGAATTCTGTTCGTGTACGTGTCCTTGGTTCGAGTCTGGAATGTTTTTAGCACTCACAGACGCCCTGCAATGATCTGATCTCTCCCATCCAAGGCCTGGGGGCTCTCAAGTAGAAAGCGGTCGGTAACTCTGTCACGTATGTCCACTGTACGCTGGAATGTCTGAGCCTTGGCATGTGTGTGATCTCGCAGTCATCGTACAGGGTGGCCACTGTACATACAGAATCGGACTCCCACTTTACACAACGAAATTACTGCTTAACGAACTTGAGAACAGTCTCATACGAGGGAGACTCAGCAAATAATTCACAAGTGGATAATTAACGTAAAACATGATAGTCGAACCTGAGTGAAAAAAAAAATCTAGTTCTCGACATATCCTCTAACAACATCGATAATCTTGCCCCATCGCTTTACTAGCGCGTCGAGACCCGAAGCATAGGAATCTTTTAACTGTTGTCTCAGCCATTTCCGCACCTGGTCGGGCATCGTCTGCGAGTTTCGAACCTCCTAGAGAGTGTTTCTCGACCCAAATGAGAACCGCTTTACACGGCAGACACTTCCCACAGTAAACAGGGAACATTTCTTTGTGAATATCCTTTGCCCACAACAGAACGTTGCCCTCCGGTAATACGCTTCTGAAGCACGGTCACCATTTTGACAACTGAAACCAGCCTCTGAACATGCACATGCTCGTCTGCTGCATAGACTGCCATGAAGCTATTTAGTGACTCTCGCTCTTGTATATTCCTGGAAGGCTTTTTGTTGATGTGCCCAAAATGGCGCCCATTGTTATCTCGACTTTTATTGCGAATTGAAGAACTGTGCGGTGAGTTGTGAAAACATTGACTAGGGCGCTAGGCAGGCATCATTGCGCAGGCGGGAGCTCTATTATGTGGAACGATGTTAACAAGATCATGGATTTGTGTCACTTATCGCGAAGATGGATGAGGCTCGGGACGGATTTCAATTTGTCAAACGTCGTAGTCAGTTTAAGAGTCAATTTTATTGGGAATCCGGTCGCCTGCCTTAAGTTGTGCCGTCACCGTCTCCTTCCACATCCTTTCCGATTCATCGTTCGACACACAGTACTCTGAGTTGCTGACATCGTCGTCAAGCAAACAAGCAAATGACTCAGATTCACTGGCGTCAAGCGACGTGATGATCAGTGGCTAATGAAATGGAGAGGATGTGGTCGTGGCCTGAACTTGAGGTACTTCCTGGAGGGCCTAGGAAGACCTCTCCCCTTCTGCAATAACGCATGAGTGATCGGCTTGCAGAGTCAGGTGCGATCCGAGTTCTGCAAAGCTCTCTCGAACGCCGTAGACATGCCAGTGACGTCAGAATGTTACTGGAGGCAGGGTAGCTTGTCGAAACACACGCACAACGGGACTGTCCCATGTTTCCACTTTCCGTTGCGTATGTGGGGGGGGGGGCGGAAGCGAGTGGATTTTTGGCAGCCCTTGCCGGATTGTGTGACGGAAACCATTAACGGTTGGGTCTTTGTTATGATGACACAGTATGTTTTCTGTGACGTAGGAATTTTTTTGTTGTTGTTGAGAACTATGCTACAAGCCGGAAGTTTGCGGGTTCGATTCCTGATGGGGTCATTGGAATTTCCAATTGATGTAATCGTTCCAGCCGCACTATGGTCCTCGGGTCGTGTGTGAGGGGATTGTCTAGAAAATGTGGGAGCCTCGGCGTCTCACAACCCTGTGGTCCCTCCACGGCCGGTTTCAGAGGACAGCTTTACCTTATTCGAGCGGTCAGATACTGCGACCGGCCAACTTGATTAAAAGTTTCCAGTGGTTTCCTCTTGCCCAGGAGCAAATGGTTTTGAGTTGGAACCCCAGATTTCACGCAGTCCTCCGAATATTTTCTGGCGTCAATAAACCTCCCTCCCCCATCATACACAGTTTTAGCCCCTGCTGAAGTTATTTCTTCTGGCGACAACAAGGTCCACTTCCCTACGCGTTACCCCCTCTGAGAGGTATCTCTACCAGAAGGACTATTTGAGAGCGTACAAGTCAGGGAAATCTGTCTCCCCACCCTCTCTGAATACTTCAGGCGTCAGAGGGTTAATGACATGTAGAATCGAGGATTTAATCGTCGGCCCTTGTCTCGATCTCTGACCGAGTAAATATTATCATTAGAAACTCGTTACAGTATTAACTAGAAGCCTGCTCCCGCCAGTGTTTGCTTTGTCAGTCACACTGTGGCTCGCGAGCCCGTCCCTTTTGCGAAGCCTCTGGACGGACTGACAGCCCACGCAAAGTGTTCTCGAGATCCAGTTCTAATGCTATCGCACGAGCCTTGTCTTCGGATATTCCATTTATATTTTGCACGCATTTCTGATCTCTTTCTGGTGCTTTCTACATGCCCTGCCGACATCCTCTTTGGTATGATTTCTCGCGTACAGCTTGTGTTGAGGGGAAGCTGTTTGTGGCGTCACTGTGTAAGAGCGGGATCATGTGCCGCCGTGTAGTCAGACACAAGTTCGCCGACTATACAGAGGAACGAACTGCTTCCATCATCAGGGCCGAAGAAACACGGGCTATGCTGACCGCGGTTTTCCGTTGTGTTCCTCAGTCGCATCAGGCGAATTCCGGAATAACTAAATAATAAGGCAAGGAGAACTGTTTCGCCGTGTGGCGCGCTTTCCGGATGTCTCCGGTTTAATTCCCGACCGAAGTATTGAAGTTTCTGTCACTCACTCCCTCCACTCTCCATCCATCAAATATCGTCTACCCAGTGTCGTCAAACAAGCAACGTCCTGCCGTTGTAAATCCGACCAGGCAGTTGTTGGCCCCGTCCTTCATGCTGTGAGCGGAAGTTGGGTCGTGCCCCACAGTTTTGAAATTTCGGAGCCTCGTTCCCCTTGCAGTTGTACACGCACGCAGTGCAGCAGCGGTGTACTTGGCATTCTTGCTTGTAACCCTCAGAACGCTGAAATCGAGATATCTCGTTCAGACAAAGAATTCTATTCCCTCCTTTGCGTATGTTTCCTGTCTCGAGTGGAATCTCTCAGAACTTGAAAACTTTTAGCAGTGAAGTCTCAAGAACAGAAGCAAATAACCAACCGAGCGGCGTATTGACTGACGCCGTGCATTCCGGCTGTCTCCATTGCTGACGTTGCAGGGAGCTCGAGTGGTAACCGACTCCTACAGCTCTATGTACTTACGTGATTTGTATTTTATTCTCGCACTAAACTGCGATTTCTTACGTAAATGTTTACAGACTGATGTTTGCGATGTGTTTTCTGTGAAGTGGGAACATAATGTTTGAATATTGCAGTAAACCCTCGCTAATTCGGATTAGTGAAGCAAGTGATGGCCCTAAAAGACAAAAAAAAAAGAAACAAATAAATGGGAAATTATGAAAATAAAAAAATATCACTGCAACAATTTCTTCCTCTGTCAGAAGCTGAAAGCCAATCCTGGATATTTTCTTGCGTGGTTTGCAGTCTCTCGGGTGGCCTCAACACATCTTGAAAGCCCTCTTGCTCCTAAATCCCATACGCACTCAACTGTGAACAGGATTTTTCATTTGTCGATCCAGATTAGCGAGGGTTTGCGTATTTAGACTAAGGCGGCTCATACACGTACGAGTCCGGCTCGGCGAGGAGCCGGGCTCGGATTAATTTCACCACACACGTATGAGCGTGGCGACCCACACACGGACGAGTTTGGCTCATTGGAACACGAACCGAGTCGGACTCGCGAGCCCGACTCGTACGTGTATGGGCCCCCTAACTTCCCTCTCGAAATGTGTCACTTGGAGACGCGCGGCAACACCTGGCGGAAGTCGGATCATTCCGTTTGGATTGCGTCCAACTTTCCTTCCGCTGAGGCAGAGGGACACAAATGGCCCCACGCATCGACGCCCTGTACTTAACGGCTGCATTAACGAAACGCGGCGGAGGCGAGGAATGATGCGGCCATTACGCGCGGAGAGAAGAGGCGGGCGAGCGGACGGCACTTCATGATTTCGGGGTGCAATGGGCCGTGAGATAAGCGGGCCCGGCCCCAGTATAAAGTGGAAGTCATCTTTCAGCGCGATATAACCCCCCCCCACGGATTTATATGCATGCATTTGTCTGGGAGCGGTGTGTTTGTTTAACGACGTTGTCAGTAGCGCCGAGTGGTCGAGTTGGGAATTGAGATCAACCGCTGAAGCCAACTCGGTCAGTGGTGTGGGTGTGGGGGGGGGGGGACGTCTACTCTAGACGCATGGCGTAGAATAATATATGTATCGGTAAAGTTTCCCGTGTGCATAACTAATTAAGCACTACGTCATGAAGACGTATGGGGAGTGGTTGTACAGATCCACGTTCCCTTGGCCTCGACACTAGTNTATATATATATATATATATATATATATATATACATACATAATATGCATCATGAACTGTTCGTTGAACTTTATGGACAGGCAGTAATACAAGTAAGCTTAATGAGCTGCAAAGAACGCCTTTGGCCAGCCATGTCCTGCACTGTGCGCACTGTGGCGCCTCGAACCTCGGCCGGTGTTGCCATCTGCATCATCTCCGCGGACAGCCCGTGATGGATGGCCGTTCGTTTCCGACTTTCAGACCGACCGAGTCAGTAAAGAACGGCAGCGCTGGGCGTCGTTCAACCGGGCTCTCACGGGCTGGGGGGGGGCGCTTGGTGCACTTACAGTGGCAGGAGAAACTTTTGGATCATTATCATTTTTGTCACGTGATCGAGTGTCTGTGTAGACGCGGTTTGGATTGATAATCGCATTTATTGGACACTGTAACACAGAACTCGTCCCAACAGTGGATTTTGCTCTGTTCCCGAGCTCACGTCCTGCCAGGCTAGCGGCTGTCTCACACCGACCTCGTCTTCTAACTGTCGTCTCAGGACTCTTGTCTCTTCGTGGCAGCCGGTCCCTGTTATATGGTCTCGGCACGGACTGCACAGAAAACACCGTTTCCAACAGCTCTTATATTGTTACAGCGATGACGTAACGGCTGCTGAGTCATTGCTGCGGCTGTTTCTGCGGTCTTCACATACAGCTCAGTGAATTTCTGTTACAAATGACAGGGTAAGATTGAACTTAGTGCGTGTGTTTTGGACGGAGAGAGAGAGAGAGAGAGCACTAAGATCGATCTTACGAAGAACAACAGATGGAACCCGGAGGACATCAGGCTGTCGTATGCCGCCCTCCGTTAGCGCGCACTCCCTATAGTCACGCTGGTTGCCAGACCCCGCGACGTTGAGGTTTGGGGCTTGGTGTGTTGGCTGATTGTAAGAGAAGATGCTGCATGACGTATAGGGCGCTTGCTCTTCAGGTTCAAGCTGTGGCCGTCCTTACCGCCTCAACCCGTCGTATAGGAGATGAGAGGCTCCCGGACGGCGGGGATGGACTGCACGGTGTCACGTCTCTGAAGTTTTTCTTCACAGAATGTTCTTTCTCTGCCCAGTACTGAACCCCGGACTTTACTAGCCGAGGTATCCTGGTTCATAATTGAATGAGTGATGGTCAGTGCTTTGAAATTGGCCACGACTAATCGATCAGCCATTAGACGCTACGAAGCAAGTGTAGTTGAGAAGGCGTCGCTCAATAATTTCGGAGCAAGAGACATTGAGTTATGGGGAGGCAGCCAACCGCTCGGTTCTGTCACCACAGTTCTATCTACGCGTAGGTCTACCAAGCGGGCTCTTTCCAGGAATTGGCCCAAGCTGCTCTCCGTGCGTCTATGTGTTGGTCCCTAGCAGTGGGAGGTCCGAGCTTCGCGCCCAGTGTGTGTACCGCGCCACTATATATACACGCCCCATTCCAGCCTCAAATAGTATCAGGGAATTTTCTTCAAATATCATGTCTGGATGCTGTCCCCTCACGTCTACATCTGTACCATGATCTCTGCTCATATGTTCAGGATTTTCTTCAGCTCCTGTATGCGTGCTGCATCTCCTGTCAATCCCACCGTCTTTCATTCAGTCATCCTGAAAGTATATGGCATAGCATGCATGGCGGGGGAGGGCGATGCATACAGGGATTTGGTGTGGGAAAGAGACCACTACAAAAACCTAGACGTAGGCGGGAGGATAATACTAAACTTAAGAGATACAGGATTGGGTGGTATGAACTGGATTCAACTGGCTCAATGTAGGGATTAGTGGCGGGCTCTTGTGTACATGTTACTGAACCTTCGGGTTTCAAAAAATGTTGGTAAAAACTTGGAGTTGAAAGAGAACGAGTTATGAAGTTCCTCATTATGTAATTTTCTCTATTCTCCCATTGTTTCATCCCTCTCAGGCCGGCTATATGTGTCAGCACTGTTCTGCTGATTAACTGATTAATTCCTGCTTCTAGCCACAGCGTCGCTGTTCGTGTCCTTCGTCGCCGCAAATAGCGCTAAAGCGACCTAACTAACGTTTCCACGGAACAGAGTTCTGCATCGGAAGTAAGCGGTCGCTCGAATTGCCTTGGGCCCTCCGTGGGTTGTGGCCCCGGTTCGATTTGCGTTTGTGATCCCCCTTTGTAGTTCGGTACGGTTTGTGGCTTTTATAACATTCACTTTATCTCTTTAAAGCACTGTGGTAACTGCAGGTACCACCTGCTGTTAACATTCTGCCCACACAAGTGTGTCTGTGTGTTCCGTATTGTTCTCACAACAAACAACAGCCTAACCGGTTGGTCTTTGTAGTGGAGATATATGTTTCCTGTGAGGTACGAACTGAACTTGCATATAATATGTGTTTTTTTTTTTATCTATGCCCGCTTGGGGGCGGGTTCGAATACCTCCACCGCTGCCCTGCGAGTCGTAGGAGACGACTAAAAGGGAACCCAGTGCCTGGAGGTATAACTGGGCCACCTTTCTCCTGGGGGATATAAATGCGGTGACGTTGTCTCTAGGGTTGGGGGAGCCTCTAAACTGAGACAGCGAAATGTGGTAATGAGTCCCTCGGGACTTGGACCCGAGAATGACTGCGCTGGCGAGGGCGAGCAGCAAATGTAAACGTCAGAGCCGTCCTCCCGCCAGATAGGGCGCCTCACGTAAACAATCCCGCAACTGCCTGACAGTAACAAAAATCCTGTCTTGGGCCCCCCAGATGGGTGTTTCACACCAAGACAGACTGGTCGACTGACCATCGGTCGTAACATAACTTTGATTTTGGCTTTTCATTTATAATCCTTTCAGCCACACTACGGCCCTGGGGTCGATTCAGCCTCTAACAGAAATCTTCCTGGATGGGCAAATGGCGGCCGACGCGTAAGGCTGACAACCTCACCGCCATCTGCAGGCCGATTATCTAGAAAATGTGTGAGCCTCGACGTCTCACATCCCTATGGGCGGCCAAGGCTTGTTACAGGGATGGCTTTACCACCTACCTTGTTATTTGTTATTATCATGAATTGTTACCTATATATATATATATATATATATATATATATATATATATATGTACGTGATTTAGATCGACTTCAGCTCTGGAAACGTTCGTATCATGTTGACCATTGTCTGTGCTGATTGTATATCTTTTGTCTTTTTCAGGTAAGTGCTGCTCTGCCTTTTTCTTCTGTTGCCCAGGTAAGGCGAGGTTGCCTGGTCTGCCCCTGTAGATGCGCTGGGATTAGCCCCCCGCAAATTGCTACTTTCTAAGTGTTATTACACGTAAGTTTGTGTGTGGTTGCAGGGACCCCGATGGGCCCTTGATGGCTAATGCAAACGCATGCCGACTTCTGTTAAAAGGCAATTTGTGCACTCGCTGATCCGTTTAACAACGCGGAAATGCCGGTATTTTGTTTGCTGTATGGAGAATGAAATTAACAGGAACTGAAAGTCTACTTCACAATGGCGAAAGAATTTCGGCTTGTATATCATAAGTGGATTGATGCGGTGTGTTAACTACATATACCACCCGTTTAATATTAGGAACTCTGCATTCCGCGCGCACAGTGACTGCTCTTATATGTTCCGTATTGATCTCACAACAAACAGCATTAACCGATCGGTTGGTCGTTGTTATGGAGCCGGGGAGTGTTCCCTGTGAGGTATGGACTGAATATTTTTAATATTGTGACATGTAGATCCATTGCCAAGTAACGGCTGTGTAAACAGGCGACAATACAACAGACGTTGCTAGGGAACGTCTCTGTGGACACGGTGTTTCCCTGGCAACGAGGGAATGCGGCAGTGGAACGTGTTTACTGTGCAGTCCGTTCCGGAGCTATGAAACGAGGATTAGTAGTTGTGAGAAGTGCAAGTGATGCTTAAACTTGGAGGCGGTGAAGCTTAGCGACCGTTCTAGTGACTAAGCTGCCGTTGTGGCATAAGATAATCAAGCCAGACATTATCTGCTTTGTAAAGCCTGTATTGACAGGACTTAGTAAACAAGGAAGAATCTTTAATAACACGCCATACATGCGATCCATCTTCTCGTCATGGCCGCAAGGGTTCAGTTACAGAAAATTTCTGGTCGTGAAACCGCCAGTCTTAAAGTAAGTTTGGCTTTGGCTCTGGGAGATCTGAGAAGCTAGTAGCGAGGCCGGGGTAGTTCGGGAGGCCAGAGGAAAGGGAACCCCCACCGTTGGAAACCGGTGCCAAGCAAAGGCTCTTGAAGACTGAGAACGCTTCATGTGTGCTGTGAGACTGTCATAGTTATTTGTAGTTGTGTTCTGTAAATGTTCAGTAAATCCGAGTACCAATCCAAACCCCTTCTCTAGTCACACTTGCACCATCCAGTAATCATCAGAAACAAGTAATGTGTTCCACGCGGTAGGAGCAAGAGGACAGCCAGCGAATCTGAGCTGAACTGTATGCAAATTGCGCCAGCCTGTAGCGAATGGACAGACATGTAGAAATAAAGAGAACTGACCTTGTTCTGCAATAATGTTTCGAGAAGTGGTATCAACATGACTGCCCTGAGGTCAGACGTGAACGCGACACATTTATACATGAAATTACTATTCACAGTGAAGGTTTGTTGTCTAGCAGGTGGTTGCTAACAATTCGGACCAACTTACTGCTTAAACTCGCCACGGCTCTCTCAGTGAGTGGACTTGCCGGCCGGCTGTAGAGCCTACATTCATACTTTCACAGTCACCTGAGCATTTAAAACTTGGTATATGAAAGGGCGTCGTTAAGAGAACCCAAGAACCAGCACGAAGTGACCTACCCCCCCCCCCCAACCTGTTAATAAGAGGGAAGAGCGCGGCGCTGAGGACGACAGACGTAGTCGGCATTTCAATTACTGAAAGCGAAACTCGTGGCTGCGTCGGGGAGCGCAGCCAGCTCCTGTAATTTATGCATCCAGCAAGACAGTCGAGAGAGCCGCTCAGAACACTTCACCGGACACGTACAGCAGGGAAGCCAAGTTCACAGTGAGCCGACGGTTGTAATCTAAATGACGGTTCTGAGGTCCACCTCATTGGGTATCGGGGTTGATAAGGCCGGGCCGTGACGATGCCCACTCCCCTGCATTTGGTGCCGTGGTTAAGAATGCGTGGAGCGATACCCCACGCACTGCGCACCAGTAAGACTGAGTCTGTACGTGTTGTGTGTCGCTTTCATCAGAGCGTAAATACGAGGCACATGGAGCTGTGAGACCTCGAGGCTCCCACATTTTCTAGATAATCGGCTCACAGATGGCGGTGAGGTTGTCAGCCTTAAGCGCCGGCCGCCCTTACCTCCAGGGAGATTCCTGGTACGCATTTCTCGCAGAGGCTGAGTCGACCCCAAGGCGCCATAATGCTGCTGGAAGGATTAGGTCAATTGAGAAGTGCAATGACCTCATCGGGAATCGAACCCGCGACCTTCCGGCTTGTAGCATAGAGGCCCAACCATCTAAGCTACCGCGTGCCCCCTTCATCAGAATGTAGGTCTAACTATTGGTCACCCCTGCACTTCATGGAACCGCGCGTTGCATCCAGTTGGCAACACTAGGGGAATACGACGGTAGGCAGAGAGGGGGAACCCTCGAGCTCACTCATCCCCCTCCATACGTGGGACTCGTTTCTGTGGCCTCAGTACAGAGACTGTCTCGGACTGGGACGCCCCGCTCCCCGTTCCACGGAGTTGATCTTGGGTTTACTCAGTCTGCAAGCAGTGTCCAAGCCACGATAAGCTGAAGCAGAAGCATCGCTGCTCCTCGAACAGGGCGCACGCCGCAGTCTCTCAGCAAAGGAACTGAGTGTAAATGTGCGAGCGAAGCCAGTGCGCCTGTAGTGTGTGGTTAGTATGCTTACCGCTTATCCACCGCCCGGCTGTCACCATTGCCTGACGTCACGGCCGCGATGACTCACGCGAGAACACTCTAACCTGAAGATTGTAGCAATATGTGCTTCCGAAACGTCGGTATCTACCAGTTTGCATGGCTTTACGTCGCGAGAACTTCAGATCTCGAATAGTGATTCGCTTTTACGCTGAATATGGAGGCATTGTTTTCCTTCGAAACGTTGATGTCTACCAAACTACACGGTTTCACATCCCAGACCATAAACTGACATCACAGCCGTTAGAATCTCAGATGTCACACGATGACCCAGCTCTTCTTCCCTCTTACCAGATTACACGGTGTTACAACATCCAAGCCAGTACTGTGAACTGCAAGAGCAGTTCTGTATCTCGTGAAGACCACTGAGGCGCTCCTGTATAAAATCACGAAGAGAACTTCGGAAAACATTTGGTGCTTAGTTCGGGGTTTTGTCCGTACTTCACAGAAAGTTACAAAGATCAGTCGGTTAATATTCAGGGAGACCAGCGCTGTTTACTGTGAGGAATGAATGCTGAGCGCAGTGTCGGCAAATCTGGTGACGAGATTACATTACAGAGATCTGCAGATGTCAAGTGTGCTGTTCCTGCGGGCGGGAGGGGGCGCATTAGCAAATGGAACAGGGGATCGCATCCTCCCTGCCCGATATGGCAGCGTTTTGGCTCTCCATATTAGCTCCAACATTAATTTCTGCTGTAACAAGCGAACCCTCGTCTCCCGGAGCTCGTTTCAATTATATAACTGTACTTCAGTTTATGTTGTTACCCGCCCCGAGCCACAGCGAGTCTGAAGTCAGTGTAGATGGTACATAAAGTTTCGACTAGTACTTCGCAGAAAACACATTGCGTCTCGGCTACAAAGACCAACGGGTTGACGCTGTTTGCCGAACAGTCTCTATTGTGAGAACCGTACGGAACACACAGATATACTGTGTGTATGTATGGGCAGAAGGCAGGGGTTTTAATGCCAAAGCAGGTATCGTTTGAATATCGCAGATCAGATGGTACTTCCGAGAAAATATGGAAGTTTTATTAAGGTATCTTATTTTGTTCGGAGTCGGTATAGTGGCGGCCTGGACGGCCCAGGTTCGATTCCTGGCAGTGAAAGATTTATCTCTTCTCCACAGCGTTCAGATGGACTCAGGAGCTCACGTAGCCTCCTATTCAGTCACTAAGGGGGGACCTTTCCCCTAGGGTTAAAGCTGCTCACTCACCTCCATCCATCTAGTGTCGAGGTCAAGAAAAGTGGAGCTATACCTCCTTGCCACCAATGTTTCTTCACGGCATAGTACTTAACTAATTTAGCACAGGGACAATTCACTTTTTTCACTTTTACCTCATATTCTTGTTCACGTTTACTGACACCACCGACTGATAAATTGCTGCTGGCCCTCGCCACTACAATGTTTCTGGTTTCTGAGTCCCGTGGGACCCGTATTTTGCTGCCCGACGGCTCTGGGAACCTTCGGAGCTTCCTGTTCATCGTGAAAGTTTGCTGTTTCTTACAGCGGACCTAATAGAGAACACCCGAAGACAGTATGAAATTAATTCCGTAATGTTACCAGTATGTTCGGTAGCCACGGTCTGTGTGAGTGTTGGGGCGCGGTTAAGTCACATGAGTGTTATTACTCCGTATTGTGATGTTGACGAGGAAGGCGACCATGCCCGGGACGAAGAATGGGTATTTCTCTGCCCTGTCAGCGGTAATGGTGCTGTGAGAGGAAAGTGGGCTCCATGAGACTTGTCCCGAGACTTTCTTTTTTTTTTGCGAAGGCCAGAGCACCGTCTCTGGCTTCGATGGTGTTGTTTGCTTTGATGCAAGTGTCGGTACAGCTGTTGTCGGGCACTCCGTTGTATCGACTGAGTCCTCACGATCGGTGTGACGTGAGCTCAGCCTTGGTTAAGGAACCACACACGGCTTATTACCGAATTCACAAAGCCCCAACAATTGTACTCGGCCACCGCCACTTCCTTCGCTCAGGCAGTCGCGTATTCTCAGCTGACCCTGTGTGGGCTCCTTAAATACACGGTGTGTCCAGGATCCGTTAGGACGCTATTTGTTTGTTTGTTTGTTTGCCTGTAATGCCATCTGTTGGCGAGTTGTGGCGTTAAGATTCTTGAAGTTTCAGCTGAGGCTGTCTGTAATTTCAAAGCGCAAGCATCGCTGCATTGTGTGTTCTGACCTTGAATGTAAGAGTACTGTTCTGATACTCGTCGGAAAATGGCGGTTGAACAGAGAACCAATATCAAATTTTGTTTGTAGTTAGGCGATACAGCCGGAGCAGCGTACGAAATAATGAAAAGTGTGTACGGTAGTGATTGATTGAGTCGCTCGAACATTTTTCGATGGTATGCTGTATTTCGTGACGGCAGGGAGGACATTGAAGACGCTCCACGTGCATCAAAGCCGAGAACAAGTCGCACTGAAGAAAATGTGAAAAAAAGTGACCGAAATCCTTGCATCAGACAGATGTGTTTCTGCAAGACTCATCGAGGAGCTTTTGGGAATACCAAAAAGTATTGTGCATCAAATTCTGACCGAGGATTTGGGTAAACGGAAGGTCAGTGCGCGGTTTGTACCGCACGCGCTGTCAAGCGATGAGAAACATGCCAGAGTAGAACACTGCGAAGACATGTTACGGTCGGCCGAAAGTGATACAAAATTTACAAAATCGATTGTTACTGGTGACGAGACATGTTGCTTTTAATATGAGCCTCTCACAAAGCGGCAGAGTGCAGTGGGGTTTAGCCCAAAAATGCCAAAACCAAAGAAAGTGTGCATGCAAGAGAGTCGAGTAAAGACACTGCTAACCGTTTTCTTCGATTCCAAAAGAATCATGCACAAGGAATTTCTGCCAGAAGGTCAAACAGTGAATTCTGATTAATATCTCGGAGTCCTGAATCGTTTGTTGGCTAGAATTCTTCGAATTCGACCTGAATAACGAGAGGGAAGTTACTGGTCGCTCCTCCATGACAATGCCCCACCCCACAAATCGAAGATCGTGCACGATTTTTTGGCCAGAAAGGGGATCACAGTCCTTGATCATCCTCCGTATTCGCCAGATTTGGCTCAGCAGATTTCTGGTTGTTCCCAAATGTTAAGTTGGCGATGAAAGGAGACCGTCACGACACCATCCAGGACATCCAAAGAGAATGTACCGCAGTTTTAAATGCGATTCCACAAAAGGAGTACAGTGCCTGTTTTCGAAAACTTTTCAACCGATTCTAGCTATGTACAAAATCAGAAGGAGACTATTTTGAATAAAAAGAGTGAAAATTTGAAAATATTTCACGTCTTGTATTTTTAATGAACATAGTCCTAACAACCTGGACATACTGTGTAAGTCACTCAGAAAGAAGCTCTCAATTCACAGTCTCAAGACCAGTTTCTGTTAACATCTGTTTTAATGTTATCCTTCCATTTTTGCCTGCGTTTTCCAAGTTAGCTTCTCCCATCTCGCCACAGAGGGTATTCCCGAGTAAAATTAATTTTTAATAACTTGTGGATTTTAACACCCCCACGCCCAAAACCTCATTTGCTCTGTCTGCGACGTATGTGTACCAGTTGCGTGTTGCCAACTCACTGAATCGCCTTGCGCGTGCGATAACGTCTCTGACGCGGCTGTAGTGCGGGGTCGCTTCCCGACGATTTGCAGGCGATTCAGACTGAACCCGCGCACGCTTTTAGGCTGCTGTGTAGTGCAGAGCACGACCAGGGCAGGCTGTGGCTGAAGCCTCGGTATACCATCCCAGCATTCGCCCGAGAGGGACCGGGGAAAACCACGAAAATCCTCGAGGTAGTCTAGCAGAGTTTCTCTGTCTGGTGCCATCGTGCTGTCCCGTTTCTCGCAAACAGAACTGAAGTCGCTACTTTAGCACGTACCGACGCTGCGGTACACAGGCATCGGGACGTGTCAGTAGTTGCCACGCTCCACGGACAGGCCCCATGTCTTTATGAGCCCCTTTCAGGCACCGGGCGGGATTCGAACTGCAAGACTCCCTGTTCCCTGGACCGCCTCGGATGACAGTTCTCGAAACTGAATCAGATCAGACAGCGTGTCGGTGTTCCCATGCACAAAGCTGGCTTACTAATTACGGCTCATTACAGACGGACAGCACAGCTAATTAGAACTCATTAAACCCCACGTTCATATTGAATTTGTTTGGTTTGGCTTATTTGTAATGAAAACTGTATTGATGCCAGTCTGATTGGAATTTGACGAGCGGACGGGATGGACACATCGCGCTGAAGCGCCGCGACGCTGGCTGTCCTTCGTTTCTTTACTCTGTTCTCACAGCGGTCATTATTGGTGTGACGCAGAGCAGGCTCTGGTTGCTCACTTGGTGTACTCTCCGTTCCTGAAGACAGAGGCAATTTGTAACTTCGAAGTGTCGGTAAACGTCTGCCAGACTACGCAGCACGTTTAATTTTTGTATTATCCTATATAGGTTTCTTAGGGAATTGTAGAGCATAGAGGTTTAGATAACTTTCGGAGGCATAATACCAGTACCAAGTTTAATATAAACGGTTAATCGGTGTCAACTGAACTGACTGGACTTTAAGTCCCTCTTGACGTAAAGGAAGGAGCTTATGAATTCTAATTCCGAGCTTCATGTTGAGATTTTTTTGGGCCGGTATGAGCCAAAAATAAATTCTTCCTCCCTCCTTTCAGCTTTTTGCGTAATTGTCTAATGCAGTATTTCGTTTGTTCAAGTATTTCAAGTGATATTTTTGTCAGAATATTAATTTCTGAGAGATCATTTTGCGTGACAGAATAATCGGGGAAACTCAGATCGTCATTATAATGCGTACATTTTACACGTAACAAAGTTTGGGAGCTGCAGATCTATACGTACTCCTTACATCGTGACGTTGTTGAGCGCTTCCACCTGCTGGTTTAATCCGCACTAACAGAGAGCACTGACATACAGATCTGGTCGCTGTGATTACTACGCCCTGGAAAGTGCACGCTAGCCTCGCCTCCGCCACCTCAGAAATTCGCGCGGCCACCACGTTCCACTTACCCGCCTTAATAAGAAATTTGGCAGCGCGACCTCTGGCTTGACTCCAGGATTGTGATGCTCGTATCAGATTTTGTCAAAATCCATCCTCCGGGTTTCCGAATTGAAAACAATTGGTGTATTGGTATGTGTTGCTAGGCAACGGCGCCACCTTCTCGTTACATACGGACACGGCGCAGCTGTGTGCTTCGTCTTGACTGCGGTAACGTCGTCCTTGTGTCCGGAGGGTACTGGGCCGAACATTCTGTATTCCCCCTCCTTACGACATGAAGCTACTTGGCAGTCCTCGCCGCGACGTCGTATGAATATATTTCGGCGCCACGGAGATATATATCTGTTTTGCCGCCGGGAAGCAAGCCGTCGCAATGCCATTTGCCGACCGGCCAGTGTAAGGGAAGTGGCTGTCTGTAGCAGCTTCTCTTATAACACGTTAGAGGAACTTGACACGCGGTAGCGTAGTTGGTTGAGAGGCACTGCGCTACAAGCCGGAAGGTCGCGGGGTTCGATTCCCGATGAGATCATTGGATTTTCTTAGTTTATCTAATAATCCTTCCAGCCCTAACTATGGGCCCTGGGATCGACTCAGCCTCTATTAGAAATGAGTACCAGGAATATTTCTGGGGGGTAAAGAGCGGCCGGCGCGTAAGGCTGACACCCTCACCGCCATATGTGAGCCCACTGTCTAGAAATTGTGGAAGCCTCGACGTCTCACAACCCTAAGGGCCTCCACGACCTGTTATGGGATAGCTGTACCTTCTTTGTATATTTCCCATCTCGTAAATTCGCATTGCCGACGCGTTGATATTGTTGGTGAAGGCGAAGTAAAAGAAAAACGGTTCAAAAATGGAGAAGAGGTGCGTGCCAAGTCTCTCGAAAATATGTAAGTTCGTGTGTCTGATATATATATATATATTATATCGTCGGCGCATTAGTAACTCTGGTGGTATAATTATGAAATAAAAAGCGTCTGATTAATACGTCACAGAAGTGTGCGTAACACGAAACGAAGGGATGGGACGTGTCTATCTTTTGGGTGCGTAACGCCGTATAGTCCGTTGAAAGTTAACCAGCGTTTCGGAGGAACATGTCACCTGTGCCCTCGGTGTCGACATGCTGGTTCCTTGCTTGCCTTGCTTTTCAGCCCTCAAAATAAGGGCGAAATGTTCCTCGGAATCGTCGGTTTCAGCGCGCTATAAGAACATTGGCGGCCTCCTGTGCAACATGTTCCCGTTCGTCTGCATTATTTGCCCTTTGCCTCAATTGCTTCACTTTTCAGATCTCGTAGATCATTCTCTGCATCTTCCGGGCTTCTCACTCCTGTTGTTGTTACCTTGTTACCCATTTCGATCTGATACTTCCCCCCAGCCAACCACCCACTACCTGCTATTTCTGTCCGTCCGCCAAAGATCACGAGGTTTCTATGTAATTCAGTCTGTTGTTAGTGAGTTCTGAACCCCAGACCCCTTGTCCAGTTTCGGGTTCCCTCACACCTGCCCCCCCAAGTTGCATAACTAGGCAAAGTTCGCCCCTGTCCTCTGGGTGGAAGAGTAATATAAGAGGCGGTGCTTTTTTTTTTTAACTGCACGGCGGTACGACGCAGAGTACCGAGTCCATGGAAGTAGCTGGTTAAGAGGCCAGGAGAACCGCCGGCCTGTGCGCGCTCGCCGTCGTACTATTGGTTCCGCAACATTCTGCACACCAGGTTTAATTTTCGAGCGCTTTATGCCGGTCTTGCTCTGAATTTGACAGCGAAAGTTTTCCGGCATCGAATGCGGATCCTTCAGCCCGTAGACCTTATGCTCCTGTCATTTATTTCCAGTCGGTAATTGCAAGCGTAGCGCTACGGTTATGTCCCAATTACATTTGTGAGGTCATTAAGATTTTACGGCTGGTATGTTCATATACAGGATGATTCAGAATGATAATAACAAGGGAAATGCAGAAGTTTGTAAAAATGTCTGCGTCATATTGTTTTTAATCTGGCAGACTGATATACCGGCATCCGGGCCTCGAACTTGCACCTTGCCTGTACACACAGTTTGTTGCCTTTTTCAAGTATTTATTTACCTGAAATCGCGGACAGGTACCGTTTCGCACTCGCCCTGTAGTCGCAAGAAACACTTGTTGTGCGCCTTGCTGCTACTGCTGCAGTGCCTGTTTGCGCAGCGGACTGAGCTCATACGTGTGCTTTATTTGGGCGGGGGGCGGGGGGTTCATTTGCCGCCGGCTAAACTTGGCTTTTATGTGTCTGGCAGTTAACATGCAAATATTCCGCGCCGCCACTCCAGCAAAGCCCCTAGTATCATTTAAACTACTCACATTACAGAACTAGGGACGTACATAATCATCTTTTCATCTCGTTCTTCAAATAACCTACAACCCAGTTTTGTTAGAATTTGCTTGCTGCCTGCCGTCCGTGTTCTTATGCCTGGCCGCTGTCAGAGCGCGCAGTGGAGTTGGTCGTGCCCTCGGTGCGTCACCCTCCCTCATTCCCACAGTGCAAACGCAACACCTGTCGTAACCCAGACGCTAGATCTAAAGATAGGGCCGTTTACTGACACTATGGAGCGGGGTCCTTGTGGAGAAGCTAACAGTCACTCATCTAGTCAGGGGCCACTGGCCCCTGTCCTGAGCCAGATTGATCCAATCCACACTTCGTATTCTGTTCCTGTTTTTATTTTATTTTTTTAGTTTTAATATTAATCCATGTAAGCCAGTGTCTTCCAAGAAGTCTCTCTTCAAGGCCCTTTTGGACACAACTTTTGTTTGCATTTCTTTTCTCTTCCACGCATTCAGCATTCCCGACCCATCTTCTCGATTTGCATCTCCGTAATAATGTCCTGTGCCCTAGGTGTATGTATTCTCCCCCCGACGCCCTTTCTGAAGGGCGGTGACTGGTGTGACAGTGTTGCCAGCTGTACATTCGATATGTTTGTGTAATGGACGCCATCGCCCCCTCCCCGCGCCCGCTCGCGCGATCTGCACTAGTAGCAACAGATCATGCTCTGCAGTAAAGGACCTGCAAATCTTTTCGTACTGCCATGAAATTCATCGGCTTAATCAGCTGAAACAGAGATGTCAGGTAAATTCCAGTCGTTCTGATGGCTCTTGTTACGTCACAGTGCATATACATTGTGTGTGTGTGTGTGTGCTGGTGAAGGTAACAAGAAATGGCGAAGAGCACTAAGGTTTCTGACGGTAATTTTATTACAAAAATTGTATAAAAATGATAACGGGCAACAACAATGCGAATATAAACAGCGAGTGTTACAGAACTGCGATAAATGTGAAAGTGGCTGATGACGTAGACAAGATGATTTCTTGGCGAATGGTGAGACAGCAGTTCGTGACGTCACTACACGGTTCAGTCGGCATCAGATCTGAAACACGGAACACACACTGCATCGTGCTGCGCTCTTGTGGAGAGAGCTTCCAGATATGAACTAAGACATTTTTGCTAAAAGTCGTGAGAGAGTGCAGCAGTACAGCCGGGATAAGATTTACATTGTTGTGTGTATCGTAGCAAGGTAATTTATTAATGTAAATTGACTTCCTAAATGCATATACAGGGTGATGTAGCTAAATGTTTGCACATTATCGTTTGTTAAAAAATTCACACACATGCGTAATCCTTAACGACAGTGGGGCCTCCATTGATTCGTCACACAGGGACATAATTTGTTATCATTTCAAGAATTGGACCAGGATAGCCTGAAGATGGGGCAGCATATTCCTCCGAAACATCTGTAGCTTCCGGGAGGCTCAGGTGAGAGACTGCACACACGGCAATATGCACCAACACGTCTTAGGTGTAAATGCGAATTGCTTCTTTGTCGCCCGTGTTTAATCGTTAGTAACCATTACCGAATTGCAGTGGAGAGACTAGTGAGGTTTGAGGTTCTCACAGAGCTGAATGCTGTCTTCTGGGACGTGGCGCCTTGAAGTTTCATAGGTGGGTAACAACGTGGTTGTAGCAGACTACCAAACTATACGGAGTCTAATCCCAGAACACCTCAGTCTTAAAATTCACCACTGTGAGAACCTCTGTTTACACGTACGGGTAAATTGCTTAAGTCACCTGTATCTGTTCCAGTGAAGGTTTCCAGACAAAATTTCGTATGCGCGTCTGTGTTCCTACCTGTACATGTCGGTCAGCCTCCCGTTTGCTTTTCTGCGTCCGGACTCGCAATTCATAACCTGGGTAACCTGCCAGAGGGGCTATAACCGGATCCTTTGTAATTTCCGACATGTCTGCAAACTATTAAGAAAAGATAAATCTGTCTTCTGTAACAGGCCATGGAGGCCCATATGGCTGTGAGACGTCGAGGCTCGCACATTTGTTCTAGACAGTCGGCTCACAGATGGCAGTGAGGTTGTCAGTCTTACGGTCTCCAGGAAGATTCCTGGTACTCGTTTCTGTTAGAGGCTGAGTCAACCCCAGTGCCATTGGAAGGATTATGTCAATTAAAAAATCCGATGACCACATCGGGAATCGAACCCGCGACTTTCCGGCTTGTAGCACAGTAAGTATGCTACCACATGCAGAGTTATGTTTGTAAATCCAGATGAATGGCTCTTACCTGCTGTTGGAGTCAGAGGTCAGGTTCTAGTGGTGGCCGGAGCTCTTGGACAGGTAGTGGTGTACGTACTTAATGATGGGCACTTTGACTGGATAGGGCTTGGGCACAGGGACCGGGATGTGCTTCTCGATGTACACGGGCACCGGTTTCTCTACAGGGTAGGGCACCGGCTTCTCTACTTTCACAGGCACGGGTTTCTCCACCGGAACTTGCACGGTTTTGTAGACAGGAACCTCGACTCGCTCTGCCACCTGTCAGACAGTGAAGGTACCGTGACATAGAAATTAAAAAGCATTAAGGCAGGCAGATGAAGTGTTCAGCTTCACGTTCCGGTCGCTTTACTACCAGTAACTACTGCCGAGGACCGGTGTTGAACAGCAGAGAAGTTCTAAGCGTCGCCGGTTTTGATTCCTGGCACTTTGCCCACACCAGCCGAGTCGTTGGAGAAATGATTCTGAGGCTGGTACAGGCAAGCAAGTTGCATAATTCGCAAAGACGAAATGAATCATTAATGTGACTTCTTTTCGGTGTCGTGGAACTTTGGTAGGTATGTGATCAGTTCTGTTGTTGCACGAGCCGCGGGGCGGGCAGGCAGGGTGCGTTCAGGCGTCCGAACGTCACTGAACTTGAAGCACTACGACATGTCGGCCCACGGTGAATCGATCGTTTTGATTTAGATGAAAATGAGTACAGCTGCAAGTTCGGACAGGCCCGCAGTGAATCTGGGGGGGGGGATGCTGCACTCCCAGCGATGAGGACCCCCGGCTACATGACCGCAACAGCCCCACAACTTGTCAGGTAGCTCCCCGCCATATATATTGGCTATGGCAGTGTGTACCACTTTCATTGGCTGGCCGTTGTCATGGAGACGGAGGTTTCCTGTGAGGTATGGACTGAAGTTTTAAATATTATTTAGACATCGAAGTTGCAAGTTGGGGTCAAGCCCGCGTTGAGGCAGGTTCGAATATTTCCACAGTAACCGAGTCGTAGGAGGCGACGAAAAGAGGACCGGATGTCTGGGGGTATTACTGCGCTACCCTCTTCCGGGGTGATATAAATACGGGAGGACCTGGCCCTCCGAGTTGGGGGAGTCTCGACTTTTAGACAGTAAATTATGGTCTTGAGTCCGCAGGACTCGGACCGGAGAATGACTGCGCTGGCCAGGCCTGCAGCAATTGTAAATTACAGACCCATCCTCTCGTTAGAGAGGGCGCCCCACATCAGATGGGCGAGCGGGTGAAGTTTGGGAACCTTCTAATAGAGTGACGCGGTCCCCCCCCCCCGCAATAAGAGTCTCTCACTTCTCCGATTATTTTTTTCCCCTTTGTCTACCCTTTTACTTCACTCTCTAACCTCTTTCATTCCCAGAACTATTTTCCTTATTCAGACATGTTCTGCATTCATTGAGTCGAGTCAGTGACCCCCCCCCAGAAGTGGGGAGGGGGGGAGTGACCAGCGAAAACAAGATTGACTATGCTGGCGAAGGCCAGCAAGCAACAATTTATCTGACCGACCCCGATCAGCGTTCAGTGTACCCATGCCATAGATCAGGTGGTGTGAGATCCGTTGGGTGAGCGAAGTGACACACTGGAGCTCATTCCACCATTGCCTCCACCTCCCCTTTGAGATGGGAGGTAGCCCCGACCAGGCAGCACATTATCACAACCTCCGTGGTGGGTTGTCTCGTTACGGGACGAGGGCGTGCACGTTTCATTGCAAATGAATGGGGTGTTTCAGAAGGTAATTATGCTGAATGCTGAGAATTCAATAACAATGGAATTTTAATAATTCATGTGACGAGAGCGCATGAGCAGTTTTTGCATTCCGAGGCTGAGTAATTAATTGTCTGCATTGGAGAAAATTAAATATTTCCTACAACGAGGAATTCAGAGATGCTCATTATTTTTTTGCTTTCTTTCGGAAACGTTTCTTTCCGTTTTCCCCGAAGCATAACGTGCAAGCATTAGTGGTGATTAATGTGCCCTTAATGCTGCTCCCTTCTACAGAACGCGGAGCGGCTTATTCCGCTTTGTTCTCTGTTTTAAAGCGGACAGCCTTGTCCTGCACTCATTCTAACGACGTAGCTTTTTATATCTCTGTAAGGGGGTTGATACAGCCAGAGCGCGAAGCTGAACACTGAAATTCAAGGTTAAATCTTTATTCCACAGAGGTATACATGTACCACCTGAATTAATGTTAAAGAACATTGCATTTTTCGCACCAGATATGTGTGTGTTCCGTATGGTTCTCACAACAAACAGGGACTCTTCGCTCCAAAGAGTACTAACCGGTTGTTCGTTGTCATGGAGACGGGTAATGTGTTCCCTGTGAGGTACGGACTGAATCTTTGGATGAGAGTGACGTGAAATCACGGAACAGTTGTTACATGTGACCTCTGCACAGTACAGGCCAACTGTGGAATCCGCATTCCACGTCGCACTGCGCGCTACATACACTTTGCAGTCCTCCCCGACGGTAACGTGAGAATTCCGATCCACTTCCCAACGCTTTACCCCAAAGCGCGAACATTCCCAGTCCCCCCGCCCCTTAAACTTAGACAGTGGCGCCATACCTTGATGTGAACTGGGTATGGCTGTGGCACTGGAACGGGCACGGGGTGCTGCACCGGCACGGGCACTGCTTTGGGCACCGGGATCTTGATGATCTTGACCTCTTGCTCCTCGTGGCCTCCATCATCGCCACCTCCGCTGACCCACTCGCCGCCTCCATATCCGCTGATGCCTCTCTTCTCAATCGCGTGCCGATACTCAGCTGTTCGGGCGAGTGCAGACGCCACCAAGATGGCGAGGACGACGGGAACCTGCAGGACCAAGATCTAATCACTGTGGATAACTTGACGAGACAACTTTCCGTGCCGCGTGTGTGCTGTTTATGTTCTCGCCCAGTAAGTAAGTAAGTAAGCTGACGACAGCAGCTGATGGTATCTGTGCGTACTAATATTGCTAATGGGGAGCTCAGGTTGGTTTGTGTGCCCCTAAATTTGCTGGGGTTGCGCCTGTGAACATACAGTACAGCAGAATATGTGCATATAGCAAGTTGTCCCTGTGCAGTTTAAGCACTATGTCATGAGGACGTGGGGGCGTGAAGGTATAGCTCCACATTTGTTGACCTCGGCACTAGATGCGACGTGAGTGGTCAGCTTCACGCCCCTATCGCTTTACACCCGGGGGAAGGAGCTCCCCGGTACCCGTTGGATAGTAGGCTCAGTGGGCCCCAGATTTGGTCTGACCGCTCTGGAGAAGTAGAAAAAACTTCTGCCACTGCCGGGAATCGAACCCAGTCCATCTCTATACCGACTGAGCTATCACGACTCCTACCAGTACACCAGTATATTTACATATTTAAGTAGTTATATGTTAGCACTTAAAGCAGTGCGATAACTATACGTACCACATAGTTAAAACAAAAAGAAAGAACTCTTGAATTTCACCCTCCCACATTGTGTTCTGTATGATTCTCACAACAAACAGCGACTCTTCTGCTAAACAGCATTAACCGATTGCGCTTAGTAGAGGATACGCAATGTTCCCTGTGAGGTACGAACTGAACCCGTAAGTACTGTGTGTGCGTGTGTGTGTGTGTGTGTGTGTGTGTGTGTGTGGCTACTCACGGAGAGCGTCATGTTGCTGTCGCGTGCTGGTGACGAGCTGCCGGCGCGTGGATGCTCACTGCAGCCGATCTCTCACTGTTATATAGCCGTTCCCCTCTTCATTATCCGACGGGCGCACTTTCACCTCTCTCTCAGGATGCACTTGTTGTGCCCACGCCCCTATCTCTCTGTGTGTCCCTCGCTAACAAAAAGGAAGTGAGCGGCGGGCGCTGGCAAATCTGCCTGCCTTTCATATTGAAGCGCTCGGTGGGAACCTGCAGTCACTGACTGCTGTGTGAGGTCCTCCACCTCTTGCATCCTCTCTCTGTTAACTGTTTCGTTGTCAGCATCCTCAACTGGAGCAGCTAATCTTCCAGGGAACATACTTACAGACTTGCTGTAGATTCTGAAGGCTTCCGGCACTCGGACTTTGGCCATCGTTGGGTATTCAATAAAAGCAGTAGAGAACACAACGTTTCGGAAACTGGATCTGTTTCCATCATCAGGTGAAGGGGTGGGGCAACCCAGTGATTGAGGTTAGTTCTTTCGAATGGACCCGACAGAGCAGGTATCTCCTACCCCCACCCAATTCACCTGGGGACGAAAACAGATCCAGTTTCCGAAATGTTGTGTTCCATAGCTTTTTTTTACGATTCCTGACAGTGAACAAAGTTCAGAAACCCACTAATTGCGAGTCCTTACAAGGTTCTATTTAAGATTGTTGTTACTAATCGCTCTGGAGTACTCAGGATGGAAAAAAAGAATGCTTGTGATATTTGTTGCCAGTATTTAATGTACTTACTTCCTTACATCAATTTCGATGTCTTCTTGAAAAATCCATACCGGCTCCCGTGCTTTCAGTTTCTGATCTGGGCTATATAATGTTGAATTAGCCTTGGGCGTCCTTTCTTTTTACCCTGAAGCACAACCCAGCTAGCAGTCGAAACAACTTTTTTGCTTCCTCTCTACCGCATCATTCGCGGGTTTCGAAGGACCAAATCTGCATGTCTCCTCCGTCCGCACTTCAGTAACCAGGGAAAATACAGTGAACCCTCGCAAATCCGATTACAGTTACTCCGGCTCGAAACGTAAGAAATGCTGTTCACAGCTGAGTACGTACTTTAAAATGACGTTTAAGAAGGTGGGCGAGTCACTTGTCTCTTCAGACAGAACTTGAGACAGTTTCTTCAAACCTGCGTCTTTATTACGTTCAGAAACAAGTACAACTTCTGAGTCTTCTGTCAATGAATAAATGTATTGCCTTTAAATTTTTTAAATAAAAGCTTCACAGTTATGTTTTTGTACTTATTCCCATCAGCACTATTTACATCATTAAAATTTCCATTTATTTCCTTTCGCCCAAATCAAGACATAAAGATGGGTATTTTTTTAATTCGCTTAGTGGGAGGTGTAGTCCAAGTGGGTTCACTCGGCACGACGGCCACTGATTGGCCTATTGTAGCCTGCCCCGGGTGATTATGATAATGGAGAATTTGGTGGAATGAAGATTGGCAGGGGAAACCGAAGTACTCGGGGAAAACCCGCCCCAGCGTCCCTTTGTCCACCACAAATCCCACTTGACCAGACCCGGGATCGAACTCGGGCTGCCGCGGTGGGAATCCAGCGACTAACCGCTTGAGCTATGGCGCGGCCTAAAAATAGATAACAGAATTTTTTTTAAATGTGGCACAGTTCAGATATTTGAGAACGACGATAACAAATCAAAACCTGATTCAAGAGAAAATTAAGAGGAGATTGAACTCGGGTAATGCTTGCTGCCTTTCAGTCCAAAACCTTCTGTCTTCCCGTCTGCTGTCAAAAAACATAAAAATTAGAATATACAAAATTATAATTTTGCCTGCGGTTCTGTATGGACGTGAAACTTTGTCTCTGACATTAAGGGAGGAACATAGACTGAGGGTGTTTCAGAACAGGGTGCTGAGGAGAATATTTGGACCGAAGAGAGATAAAATGACGGGAGGTTGGGGAAAATTGCATAATGAGGAGCTTCATAACTTCTACTCTTCTCCAAGTATAATTAGAATGATCAAGTCAAGGAGGATGAGGTGGGCAGGGCATGTAGCACGAATGGAGGAGACGAGGAAAGCATATAGGATATTGGTGGGAAAGTCAGAAGGAAAGAGGCCACTGGGAAGATCAAGGTGTAGGTGGGAGAACAATATTAAAATGGATCATAGAGAGATAGGTTGGGATGGTATGGATTGGATTGAACTGGCTCATGATAGGGATCGATGGAGGGCTCTTGTGAAGATGGTACTGAACCTTGTGGTTTCGTAAAATGTTGGGAAGCTCTTGAGTAGCCGCGCAATTGGCAGCTTCTCAAGAAGGGCTCAGATCCATGAGTGAGTGAGGGCTACGTTTTGCTTCGCTAATCCGGATGACCTGTCCCACCCCCCGCAGTTACTCCGGATTAGCGAACTGAGCAGAGTAACCTTCGTGTTACTGCGATAAGAGTGACGAATATAAATACGTGTATGTATTGCGGGAGGTTGTACTGAAACGTTTCGTGCGAAATTCTGAGATGCCCCGCTCCAACATTGATTGTCTGCACTCAGTGTGCTAATGGCTGCAAGTGATTCCCTGGGGACGCCTGGAGAGATCTAGGCATAGTAGGTTGGAGGATAATATTAAAACGCATCTTAAAGAAGCAAGGGGCGAGGATGTGGATCGGATTTGTTTGGCTCAGTTGCTTTGTTGGTTCGTTTGTTGATTGGCGACGTCGACACGACGTGACGCAAGTCGCAGTGCGTCCGGAGTCTGGCTCTTGATGCGGTTCCGAAGGACACCACTCTGACTCCACGTAGTGGGCTCCACCCTGAGGACCTGACAGTCGCTCAGCTGGTCAAGAAATTCCACTCCTTTACGAAACCGAAGGCTCATCACAGTGGTCACAAGAATAACCCGCCATTAAACCCAGTCCTGAGCCAGATGCATCCAACCCACACCCTAACACCCTGGTTTGTTTAAAATGTTTTTTAATATTATCTCGCCCCCTTCTGCGGCTGGGTCTTCCCTTGAGATGTTCAGAATGAATCATTCGCATTTTTAATTTCCCATGCATGTTGCGTGTCGTGCCCATGTCATAGACGCCCTCCGGTCAGTGTTCTTCCCTTACGAAGAGACCAAGTTCTGCACCCAGGCCGAATCGTATCCAAGGTTGCCCTTTCTCAGTGCGCGTTCGTCGTCCGCTTTCAGGGTCGCTAATTACAGCCAGCAATGTGGTATTAACATGGCGGCCATATACCGTGTTGTGCTGTAGTAGTTTAAAACAATTTAATAGCAGTGAGACGAGCTGTGCTTTGTCCATTCTGTTGTTGATGGATGCGTAAACTGTAGCTCTCCGCCGTTACCATGGCAACGGAAGGCGCTGTTGTGCAAAAGCGGCGTAATGTACTGCTATTCTCCTTCCAGCAGGCGCTTCGTTACTTCGCGTTTGGAGAGCCAGTCAGTGGCTTTTGATGCTTTGAGACTGCCGCAGACTTGAAGCGCTTTGTGTGAGCGATTGTCAGCTTGTGAAGAAGGAAGGGGTTCAGCTGCTTGTTGTTTTAGGTACACCGTAAGGTTCGTTTGCCGTGTTCACAAAATTCCCATCTTCAACCAGCACACTCTCTTCCCATAACACCCAGTCTTCACATCTGTATTTAGGTCTTGACTTTTTGCACCAGACCTCGGGTTCGGACGGAGTCCATGTTGTACGCTCGGCCTTGAGAGTGACTTAGTAACTGAAGTGCGTCGTGGTGTTACCCAGCTGCTCCAGACAAAATGCATAGAACACAGCACGTCTCTGTAACTTGGGGCGTCTCCTTCCATATCCTTGACATCAGTCCCACCATTAAGGGCCATAATTCTTGTAGTCGATAAAGCGTCCTTACATAGGCACTTCACATGTAGGCCCATACTTGATTTATTCCATGCATGCTGCATGCCCGCCCATCATCAGGGCTGAATAATTTGAGAAGTGTGAGTTGCGGGAGATTGGGGCCTTCTGGGATGTGACGCCGTATTGTTTGGCATAAGGAGCGCGACGTTTCGCAGGAATCTGATGTTTCCATCGTGAGGGCAGTAGAATGCAGACTGCGACTGCAGTCTCCTGTTTAACTGTTCATAGCTCAGCGGCAACTATATGCACCACATACTTTACCATTAAGAAGGTCTGCATTCTGCCCACACGCACAGTGTATGTATCTGTGTGTTTCTTGTGGTTCTCACAACAAACAGCGTTAACCGGTCGGGTCTTGTTCTTTAATTTGTAATCTGTAAGTCTTGTGTATAACCGAAGTGAACGGAGTTCATGGAGGCAGGCCTAGGCCCACTGCGGCTGTAGTGCCAAAGGAAAAAAAAAGTCTTGTGCATGTTCCTCCAATTCGAAAACCAAACGGGCAGTGGGCTCGCTCAGACAAAGAAAAAACTGACATGTTTGCTTCACACTTAACTGAAGTCTTCAAAACGGAACCAGATGACA
Organism: Cryptotermes secundus; assembly: GCF_002891405.2. NCBI lineage: Eukaryota > Metazoa > Arthropoda > Insecta > Blattodea > Kalotermitidae > Cryptotermes > Cryptotermes secundus. Next base: position 1,289,927 of record NW_019731985.1, on the reverse strand, counting down.
AAGATGAAGAAATGGAAGACTCCCTCAATACCCCTCGCCAAATGTCTCTGCCCATAAAAGCTTTCTCTCCTAAGGAAGTGAAGGAAGAAATAAATCGACTCAACCCATGCAAGGCCCCAGGGTATGACTTGATCACTGGACAGATATTAAAAGCACATCCGAAAACAGCTATCGTTCTACTATGCAGCATATTCAATGCCATATTAAGGATATCCTACTTCCCTACAACTTGAAAATACGCCGAAATAATAATGATACACAAACCTGGAAAACCCCCACAAGAACTATCGTCTTATAGACCCATTACTCTGTTACCTGTCACCAGTAAAATTTTGGAAAGACTTTTGCCTCAAAGGATATAGGCAGATCATGAGCTACTAACAGTACTACCCAATCACCAGTTCGGATTTCGTGAACGGCACTCTACAACCCATCAAGTTCGCAAAATTGTAAATTAAATCTCCATGAGTCTCGAGGAAAGGAAATTTTGTAACGCTGCATTTCTTGATTTATCCCAAGCCTTTGACAAAATATGACACCAAGACTTACTTTTCAAATTAAAAAACTCACTGTCTCAAAATTACTATCTCCTTCTAAAATCATACCTCTCCAACAGAATCTTCTCCGTCAATCACTCAGACCAACAATCCAATCTATATCCCATTAAATCCGGATTCCCACAAGGCAGTGTCCTGGGGCCACTGCTACGTATTTACGATCTACCTGAAACCGAAAACACCAAGNATGTTCATTGTTTCTTGTGGGCACATTTCGTGTCTCGTGGTGAATGTTATCTGGACAGACTTCCTTTGATTAACGGTTGTTCGCCAAGTAGTGTACCAGTCGCTGAGTAAATTAAGGTCATTTTGCAGGTTTTGAGACGCTGTTAGCGGGTTTTCACTAATAGGAACGAGGGCCACGCCATCAGCGAAAGATGCTATTTTGGTGAAGAAAGTCGTCTTCTGGGTTTTGGCGCCGTGTATTCTTCGTTTTGGCTGACGTTTCGGAGGAACGTATCGCCTCCATCTTCAGAGCAGGTAAATGGCTTGTGAATGCAGCTACTGCTTTCTGCATTCATAGGCCATTTACCTGCTCTGAAGATGGAGGCGATACGTTCCTCCGAAACGTCAGCCAAAACGAAGAATACACGGCGCCAAAACCCAGAAGACGACTTTCTTCACCAAAATAGCATCTTTCGCTGATGGCGTGGCCCTCGTTCCTATTAGTGAAAACCCGCTAACAGCGTCTCAAAACCTGCAAAATGACCTTAATTTACTCAGCGACTGGTACACTACTTGGCGAACAACCGTTAATCAAAGGAAGTCTGTCCAGATAACATTCACCACGAGACACGAAATGTGCCCACAAGAAACAATGAACATCGTGCAAATACCTACAGCCACAGAAACAAAGTATCTTGGCTTCCACCTCGATCAAAGGCTCACTTGGAGAAAATACATCCAAACTAAAAGAAAACAACTTGACATGAAATACCGTCAAATGTATTGGCTTTACAATAGAAAATCAAAGCTCTCTATGACTAACAAAATACTACTATATAAAGCTATATTGAAACCTATTTGGTCCTATGGTCTTCAACTCTGGGATGTGCAAAGCCGTCGATAATCAATCTCATCCAGAGATTCCAATCAAAAACACTAAGGGCAATTGCAGACGCGCCATGGAATGTGAGCAAACTTACACTCCATAACGACCTAAAGATACCCTTCGTCAAAAATGAAATACTAAGAATGGCTGAAAGGTACAAAAACCAAACTGTAAACCATGACAACGAATTATTAGAAGAGCTATACACCAACGATCCAGTGACAAGAAGACGGAACAGAACATGGCCCCAAGACATCAGCACTCAATGAAATAGACTACATGTAGGAGAAATATCACTGGATGTTTCCCTTGCAAGTTAACCACCTACAACACATTTGCTTAAAACTCTGTAATGATGTAGATTGTAAAGAAGCATAATAATAATAAAAAAAATCTGTAAGTCTGTCATTTACCGACCGAGCGACCACCGCTCGTCGGCGAATTTAATGCCAACTTTAGCGGACAGAGGGTGTCGCGTGGTCAGCGCAACGAACCCCCACGGTCGTTAATTTCGGTTTTCTAGAGCGGAGCCGCTATTTCCTTGAAATATCTCCTGAATTATCCTCACGAGGCTGAGTGGACCCCGTTCCAGACCCACTACTTAGCAGAAAATCAGGTAGCACCGGGGAATCGAACCCGGGACCTCTGGATCTGTGGCCAGGAACTCTGACCATTAGACCACAGAGGCAGTCTAGTTCGCTTGCGGACTAAAACCATGGAGTTGTTTGTTGTTTTAAGTCTGTCATTTAGCGACGCTAGCATTATGAAGAGAGTGTAGCGGCCCGCTGCGATAGGTTGCGACTCCCCGCAGCGGCGCGTTATGGAATTCAAGCGAAATTTATCTGACAGCTTTCTGATTCAAACCCTGGCCTCCCGAATTAAATCCGTGAACAATACACGTATTGTCGGCCCGTGTACGCCAGTGGTCATAGTGGACTGAAACGGTCCCATGACAGAATTCACTGATCCGAGCTATTGGGGGGGGGGGAGGTCTGTTCCGTCACGTGAAGTTCTTTGCCCTGTCTCGTGTTAGGAACCTCCTCCAACCTTGAGTTCTGTTCCGTGTATATACTCGTACTGTGTGTGAAGTCACAGCAGCGGTAACGGGAGTTGGAAACATTTTTCTTTTCTCTTGAAATGGCCACACAGAAACTCGTCACAGCTGTTATCCGATTTTAACCAAAATTTGAACGCGATGATCGAATTTTATAAGCAAGCACTTCTTCTCTGCAATACCAAGTTTCGTGAAAATCCGTTCACTGGTTCTCGCGTTCTTAGGACAGACAGACAGACATGACGGAACTGTCGCGCAATTTTTTTTTCTTGAGAGGTTTCGCTGTGAATGCGAAATGCCCCCGCTTTCTCCAGCACAACACATGGTCTCCGCGTGTGTGGTTCTTCACGCTTCGGTTGCTGTTTCATTAGCAGCAGCGGCAGCCACAGATAAGAAGACATCGCACTGAGATGCATTCCATTCGCAACGGGAGTCCTCTCCCGTTCGACTCGTGCCTCGCGTTGCCTGGCACGAGGATGCGCTGCGGTCGCTCGCAACTCCGTTATGCCTTTCTAAACCAGAGCGGTCGTGCGCCATTTTGGGTGAAAGTTATTGCTCTTGTTCTCATTACGTAGATAATGACAACAGTATTCCGTTAATTAGGACGAGCTGAACTTGAGTTACGTTGACACTGACGTTATTAACTCTATGTACCAAGAAGTTCTGAGGCCTACTCAGCCGGGGGTAAAGCGGCCGGGACGTGAAGCTAACCACTCACCTCAATCTAGTGCCGAGGTCAAGAATAATTGAGTTATAACATCACTTCCCCCCCATATGCTTAACTAATTAAGCACAAGGACAACTTTACCTTTCCCCATACAGTCTGACGTCACTGTTTTAACGGAGGAAGGACAGAAAATAATAACGGGAAAAAAGGATAGAGAGAAATCGGACGAAGGCTGAAAGTACAAAAAAATAGATTCCGTGTTGAATTTCCGACTTCAAGGGATTTCATTGATGAGGGTTGCCGCAGGCATGGCTCAGCAGACCGGTGTAAATGCAGACGGAACCAAGTACACAAATATGACATGAAGTCATCGTCATTATCAGCTTTTTCCATGTTTAGTCTCAGTGTCTCAGCCCAGTAGTCTGCATCCTGTCCGATGACAGTTGAGGATGTCAAATGGGACAGACCCTTGAGGGGGCGTTCTGTGGGTATAGTTCGCACCTCCCCCCCACACCGTCGACCCAATAAGAGCACACACTTTTGATACTGCGAGTCGCTGTGGACTCGCCTGCCCCGGGGTGCCAATGCGACAAAAACGGGTGCAAGTGCCCTCGTGGGGCCATTCACTCGGGAAGAGAAATTGAACCGCTGATGAGGACTAATTCACATTCACCTTGCCCCTCCCACACCGGTTATCCATCTTATCCTAGGTCGTGTGTGTAGACTTTTTTCGATTATCCAGAGTGCACAGCGAATGCCGTTAAATAGCTTCTCATGTGGGAAGTCCTGGGTTCGGTTCTCGACCTTGGAGACTATGTATCCTGGTCAACGATTTTTCTAGGTTTTTCCTTAGTGCTTCGAGGCTGGTATGTTGCAGAGCTACAGCAACGCTTCCTTGAATAGCCCTTCCAGTTGGCTAGGAGCACATCACTCCACTCATTGTCCAGCCGGATAGGTTCCTTTTTCACATGTTGACGGAAACATAAGCCATCTCCGAAACGTCGTGTCATGTTGAGCGGTGCTGTCAACCTTCCTTACTCAATGTTCGATTAATCCTCCCCTGTGACGTTACGCAATCCGTGCAGCTGTGAAAACGTCATTTTAAGCAAACTGAGAAATGACAAAATTGCATTTTCATGCCCGTCGGTCTACATGCCCACTCCAGCCTTCCCTCCCAGGCAACTATATGTACCATTACTGTGAGGTTTAGGCCTATACTTTTTTTTATGTTTCTGACAATAAACAGCGCCAACCGGCCTGTCTCTGTTACGGAGACCGCGTTCTCTGTGAGGTACGAGCTGACTGTACTATTGTTCTGTGCTGACACAACTGTCTGGTGTTCGCCCGAAATGTGCGCATGATAAAAGAGAGCTGTAAAAACAAACTTGAAAACATTTTCTCTCAAACAAAGCAACAGCGGAGATAGGGACTGACGTAGGGTTCGCGAATTTAATGCCGGACTGCTGCCGGCTAGAAGTTAGTTCCTGCGACCTGCCAACTCGACCAAGATTCTCCGTGGTTTTCCTCGGTCATACAGCAAATTCTGAGTTGGTACCCAAATAGTATCATCAAAATTTCCGATCATGCATTACCAGAAGGACGAGTGGGCACTGCCTGGGAACCTTAAAAACCGGGGATATAGATTCTTGCCCCCCCCCCAAAAGAGTGTAGTGCCCCTCGCTACCTCCCCCCCACTCTCTTTGGCTTCTTCCTCGAATTTATTTGTTTTATTCTGTCACCACAGTAGGAAGCATAGACATGCCATATGCTCGTCTTTCCTTGCATGTTCCAAGCATATCTGCATTCTTCTGCCGGTGTTCCTACGTCTGAAGATGGCTGTAACTACGCGGGATCGGTCAGACTGAATAACAGAAGCTTTGTCTACCGGCGCCGCATTGTGCCACGTGTGACTTCTCCTCCTGCGGGGTGTATGAAACCTCTTCGGGTGACCGAGTCGTGGCTCGGATGAATATTGTAGCGCTAGAGTCGGTGCTGTTAGCGAGCGACCTCGAAGCGGGCAACGAAACAACATTCACTGCTATAATAGGCGGCTGCTGCTAGGGAATGGCTAGGTAAATACTTTCCCGCGACAAAGGATATGTGTGCAACAATAGAGGAACTGTTGGAAACGGCGTTTTATACGCTGTCTTGTGCAAAGGCATTATACAATTGTATAACGGGACACTAATCCGGGAGTTCCCCGGCTGTGACTTGGATGTTGGTGCGAAATGGCCGCCAGCCTGGGAGCTGGTCAGTTGGAAGGGAGCCGCTGTTCAGAGAGGACTTGAACATGGAAGCAGAGGAATAGGAATTGCTAGAAGCCGTTTCCAGGCAATTGCTAGTGAAGACACTGCGGGCCGGAAAACAAATAGCGTGATTTAAGTGTGGAAATTATCGATGGTGCTGTAATTAAGTGCAATTACGAACAGTGTGTATAAGTGGTCAATAAATCCAATATCCAATCCATAACCCCGTCGAGAGTCACTATGTTTTGTGACAGTACGTAATTGGTTCTTAATGTGGTAGGAAACTGTAGATTGGATTCGTCTGGCTCGAGGTAGGGACTACACTGTCTCCCCAAGAAGGTCTGTGCTGCGTGCTGTTTGTCACATGTCAGCAGATCTTGACGATCTCGATTAACTTTTCTTTAGAAACACTGGGAACTCTACCTAGCGTTCCACGTTTTGGCCGTGCTGTGTATTTGTGTCTCCCTAAAGAGCGTTATCCGACTGGTCTTGGTAACTGAGAAAGGATGTGTTTCCTGCGAGGTGGGGACAGAATGTTTGGCTTCCAGTTCGATGTGCCCAAATTGGCACTGCTGTCCTTGTTTGAGGAGGGTACGGCAAATAACTGATTGTATACACACTTGGTGATTTCAGGATTCTTTTTATTATAAAAGTTGCGGATTCTGTACAGAAGGTAAGGCAAGTAACATTATGTACACAGTGCGCATGCGTATGCAGAGTATAACAACACAACAGCAACGACGACAACTAGATGAGATGATAATGAGGTGATATGGCGAGGAATGTGCAAGAAAGTTAGTGCCAAGACTCACCGTGGTGCTTCTTGGGCGCGTGGTAGATGTGCTTGTAGACGGGAACATGAACGGGATAGGGCTTGGGCACGGGGACTGGCACGTGTTTCTCTATGGTCACGTGGTACGGCTTCTCCACTTCGTAAGGCACGGGCTTCTCCACGGTGACCGGGTACGGCTTCTCGACCGGTACGTGCACCGTCTTCACGATCGGCACCTCCACCTTCTCGGGCACCTTCACGTGCACGGGGTACGGGTGGGGCACGTTGATGGGCACGGCATGAGGCACGGCCACTGGGATGGGGTGCGGCACAGATACGCTGATCACCTTGATGATGGGGGCTGGAGCCGGCTTGTTGATGTGAATGTGCTTGGATACGTGGCTGTCGTGACCCTCAAACGCGGAGCCGACGTAGCCACCATGACCACCTCCTAGATCAGCACTGCCGGCGGCATGGCCCCCTGAAGTAGCGAGAGCAATATGGCCGCCGCCTCCGTAGCTGTCGTCACTGAAGGATCCGTGGCCTCCTGAACTAGCGAGAGCAGCATGTCCCCCTCCGAAGGACCCGTGACCCCCTGAAGTAGCTACAACGGCATGGCCCCCTCCGTAGCTGTCACCTCCGAAGGATTCGTGGCCCCCTGAAGTAGCTACAACGGCATGGCCCCCTCCGTAGCTGTCACCTCCGAAGGATTCGTGGCCCCCTGAAGTAGCTACAACGGCATGGCCCCCTCCGTAGCCGTCACCTACGAAGGATCCGTGGCCCCCTGAACTAGCTACAGCGGCATGGCCCCCACCGTAGCTGTCGTCACTGAAGGATCCGTGGCCCCCTGAACTAGCGAGAGCGGCATGGCCCCCGCCTCCGTAGCTGTCGGCGCCACTAGTAGCCACACCATAGTTGTCTCCTGTCTGCACCGAGGAGTAGCTTGTCGCTGTCCCATGTCCACCGGTGGCGCTGTTGCCCGCGAAGTTGGCGCCTGTCACCTCGCGCTTGTGTTCTCCTTCCGCTCGAGCCAGGCAGGCACAGGCCAGGGCCAGGATTGCTCCGGTTACCTGCGGGCAACAACAGTTGGGGTCACAAAGATTACGACGGCTATGGGCCGAAATGTCTGAAAGGTTCAGGGGCTGCCGGAATTGGAGCAGTCGGAGAGTAGCATTTGCATTTGACATGACACTTAACAATATAAATACTGTGAATAGCACAGGGGCCAGACACCGTGTTGTGATACTGAGGCGTCTCCTGCGCCCTCAGTACCTGCATACACAACGATTTCAAATGCGTCACCTCTAATTGCAACACTCTGTATATAAACATGTGGTTAGCAGCGCCAATGTGTGTATGGAGGGGGGCTACTCACCACAGTGTTCATGCTGGCCGTGTCCCTTCTGCAGCTGTCGGGAGATGAGTGCTGGGCAGTGGGCCGTCTCTCCTTATTATACCTGGACGCCCGTTACTTTCACCTGCGCATTTCACTTTCGGCGGCCGGGTGGAGGTCAATGTCACAGCCTCCCGCGCGTCAGACGGAATTCTGGCACAGGGTGGGCCACTGACCTCATGTCGCCAGCCGTTATTTGGGGGTTCTGAGTAAAACCTGGAGCAACATAGGCAATGTGCATGTGACGTAACGATTTCCTGGACTTCTCTCTTCCACAGAAGTTGAGTTCCTGTTGAAATGCTGACGGTCGCCCAGCCACTCAGCCAATTCCTATAGCCCTCCCAGTCTACTTCCTTTTCTTCCGCGTATGTCTAGGTCTTCCTGATGGCTTCATTTGGCTTTCAGATTTTCCTACCAGAACTTTTGGTGCTGCACTTCTTCCCCAGGCGTTCTGCATGCCCTACCCATTTAATTCTCCTTCATTTGATGATTCTAATTATATTCGACGCGGAGTAAAAATTAAGAAGCTCCCCCACTGACACATCCTGTCCCCCCAGCTTCCCGTTCTCACCACCCCTACTCTCTGTTAGGACCCCCAACGCGAAATACCAGGTTTCACACCCAGATAAAACTACAGACAGCTGGAATCGTGGTTCTGTATGGCTCAATCTGTGCGTTTATAGAATGTCATGTGTACTCTTGAGGAGGGTTTCTGCCCTCCTGGATATAACGCCGTGTAGTCCGTTGAAAGTCGGCCGACGTTTAGGAGAAACATGTCGCCCCCATCTTCAGGATCGAAGAATAAGAAACTAGCGTGAAAAACATATCTAGCAGAGCTCTGCTTCGACCCTGGAGATGGAGGCGCTGTCACTCTAAAACATATAGGCTGTCTGCAGACTACACACCAATACAAGCCTCGAGGAGACCAATTTAAATAATATTTGTAGTCGGGGGGCTCAGGCCGGACAAGTGAATGTGTCTCCACATCTCTGTAACAGATACCAGTAGTAGTACATCTCGGAGTCGGTATAGCTACTGGGTGGACGGCTCGGTTTCGATTCCCAATAAGATGTATTTCTTCTCCACGCCGTCCAGACCGTCTCTGGGGCCCACCCAGCCTCCTATCCAATGTGTGCCTAGGGCCGATTACCCCCGGCGGTAAAACGTCCGGGGCGTGAAGCAAACCATTCACTTTCACCTAGTGCCGAGGCCAAGATTGGTGGAGCTGTACCTCTACACCCCCATACGTATTCATGGCATAGTGCTTGACTAATTCGGCATAAGGAAGCATTAATTTTATAAGAGTACGCACGGAGACGTTAGACGTGTGTCGACCGGTCTGGTAAATTGCTGCTGGTCCTCGCCAGCACAGTCATTTTTATCCCTAGCCTCGCGGGACTCATGACCGTATTTTAATGTCTCGCGACTGAAGTGCAATCCATACCTCACAGGGAATACTGCCCGTCTCCATGACAACGACCAGCCGATTAATGCTGTTTGCTGTGAGAACCATACGGAACACACAGATACATTCTGTGTGTTGGCAAAATGCAAAGTTACTGTATGTTAAACAGTGAGCGCGTGGTCTAAGGCATTAACAGTCTTCGGCCGCTCGAACACTGGTGTCATGGGTTCGAATCCCACTCGAGGCATGGATGTCTATGTATAGGTAGAGGCCTTGCGACGGGCTGATCCCCCGTCAAGGAGTATAACCGACTGTGTATAGGATTAAGAAACTGAAAAGACGGCCAGGGCGCAACAAAGGGCTGTAGAACCATTGATAGACATGTAATTACCGCTGTGCTGTAAAGGGCCAAACGAAAGTTGAAGCAACACTTTATGTCACAAGGACCAATGTATGCAATGCAATGGCGCAGTTTGTTGAACCTGCGGCCTCTCGCCATTGTGTTCTTTTGCGTGAAAGCGAGCGATAGAATGTTCCGCTCTTTATACCGTGAAGGTTCATCACGGGAGAATGCCACTTGCCGGCCGGTATGAACGTCTCTCCACCGGGCGTTGTCAACAATATGAAAGTAAATCCATACTTAATAAGATCTTCGCAAAAAATAGAACTGGATACAATAATAATAATAATAATAATAATAGACTTTCCATATGCATACGTAAATGGGGTCGGGTAGCTTCGTCGACATAGTGATGGGCTGGACGGCCGGGGTTCGATTTCCGGCAGGCGAAAGTTTTTTCTCTTTACGTCTTTCAGACTGGCTCTGGGACCCACCCAGCCTCCTAGCCAATGCGTACCGAGGGGGGTGCTCTTTACCCGGGGATAAAGCGGCCGGAGCGTGAAACTGACCACCTTAGTCTAGTGCAGGGGTCAAAAAATGTATATGTCCACTCATCCCATGCGTAAGTCTTAATGGCATAGTGCTGAAGTAATTAAACAGAGGGACAACGTTAGCTTATGTAACGGTGGGGTGAAGGGTCTCAAAATACGAATTTCGGATTTCCATAGCAACGAATTGTCCAGCGTTAACACAGTTCGTGTTTTGTTTCAGTTTATCGTGTCTGTTCTGTGAATGATGATAACATTCCGACGCAGGCGTGTGTAAAATCTGGGACCAGAGGGGAATGTGGAACAAAGCATCTACATGCTGAGCCCTCCTAATCCGGATCCAAATATGAGAAATGCTGTTCACAGTTGAATAAGACGCGTGGCCTTTAGGAAGACAGAGGTGTTACTTGTCTGTTCGGACAGAACTTAATTTCTTCAAACCTGCCTTATTACCGTATTTACGCATGTATAGGCCGCACATTTTTTGCCAAAAATTCAAGAGGAAAACGGGGGGTGCGGCTTATATTCGAAATATTCGAAATCACACTTCATTTAAAAAAAACTTATATTCATATTTAGTAATACAGGGTGTTCTACTCCTGAAATAATATTCCAAGAAAATTATTTTGTCTATAATTTCTGTCTGAAAATTGTGCTGCGGCCTAAACACGCACGGGGCCTATACATGCGTAAATACGGTATTACGTTCAGAAGCAAGTACAACTTCTGAGCCTTTTATCGATGAATAAAAGTATTGCCCTTTTATAATTTTCAAATAAAGGGCTCTACGGTTTTCTGTTTATTTCCATCAACACTACTTGCATCATTAAACTTTGCATTTATTTGTGTTCTAAGTTTCTTCTATCTTTTGCTTCACTAATCCGGGTGACCCGGAGTTCATGGAGGTAGGCCTAGGCCCACTGGGCTGTAGTGCCAAGGGAAAAAAAATCCGGGTGGCCTCCCCCTCAGACCAATTAATCGGGATTGGCGAGGGTTTACTGCGCTGTAATCTGTAACGCATTTACAATTGCAAGCTGTAATAAGTTTTGCGTGCGTGACTAAGCCCACAGTGCATCAGTGTTGCCGTGCTGTTTTGTCCAGTTGCATCACGTAAACAAGACATTAACTACACAGGGTCTGTAGGGGGCAGGGGTGTGGAGGGGTGTCAGGAGGCTCCGACGAGCTCTGCCCAGAACGGGTCTGTTCTGTTTTGCCGTCAGGCCTGACGTCACGAACTCTTTCACAGCAGACGTCACGTGAGAGAGTGACGCTCGCTGACTCGGAAGCAGGCCGTGCGGACGTCACCGCGCTGTATTACATTGTTGAATCAGGCACTGAGATTTCAAGTCCTCTATATGGCGAGACACGGAGAAGTTCATGGAGGTAGGCCTAGGCCCACTGGGGCTATAGTGCCAAGGAAAAAAAAAATACGGCGAGACAATGGTTTCTTTATGGGTGACGCTAGTCTTCGAGAGAAACTGACGGAGATTCGAACCCAGTGCCCAGTGAAGGCGTGCCATCTCGGAGGTTAGGTCTGTACGCTAACATTATGCAGAACTAACGGGTTTCCTCATTCCCTGCAGGCAGATGTCAGGCCGTGTCCTTCAAAATCCTCGCCATTCATCTGTCATCCACCGACGTTGCAGCGTGAAGATTGTCGAGGGTGCAGTGTACCCCGTCGTCGGCAGTGACGCTGCTGCGTCGTGTTCGCTTTGACGAAGGAAGCGTTTTAATTCCTTTTGCGTCGAGTGTCGGTATCCAAGAGCTCTCATGCCGGCGCACTGACTGCTACAGGCGCCGGCGGCGCTGCGCACTCACTTCCTGACCGAATAACTAAATATGATATTGCTGAGGACGGAATGCCCTCAAGGCGTCATTAGAGGTCCCATCCGAGCCTGAAATTGAAACTTTGCCTGCCTCGGTTACAGTATGCATGCCCCAGGGCGCCGCGTTTCTCATAACGCGTCCTGTCTCCGCGTAAAGATGTTTTGGAGGTACGCATGCGTGTGTACACACACACACACACACACACACACTCTCTCTCTCTTTCTTTCTTTCTGCCGTGTTCACCTTCCGTTCTGTGAAGATTTCGTCTCCTGTGATGTGGCACAGGGTATAGCTTCCCTGATGATGGAGTAGCAGGTTTCTCCGAAATGTTTGGTAACTACCAGGCTACACGGGGTCACATCCCACAAGACAGAAGTCTTCGTAGTCAGCCCCATGAGGACCTCAGATCTTTCCCTTTGTCTTGCGTTTCCGTTGTGGCATCGCTGTGATACGGCTGCTGTGTTCAGGTCGAAATATCGCGTTCGTAACACGGAGACTGTAGTTACTGGCGCCAAGTTTTGCGGCTGTGTTTAAGGGGCAGAGCCGCGGTTTGTCTGAATGCGTCAGCTGCAGGCGCATACTTCACCATTGTATGTCCATTTTATGCACTGTGTCCCAATCAGGTAAGCGGGAACGACTTCTCTCCTGACGCACGCAGTTCGAGTCTATCCGAGTAGTCCAGCAATCACAATCTGTATAGTCTGTATAGTTGAGGCAGCATCGCCGAATGAACTAAGAAACGGTGAATGTACAGCTTGAATGGGACATCATAGCACGTATGAGGGAAATGAGAACTGAATAGAAGATAGGACTTAAAGGGACCTAGACGTAAAACGATGGATAATATAAAATGGAAATTGGATGTGACAGTATGAACTGGATTTAACTGGCATAAGACTGGTGAATACGGTAATGAGGCTATCGACACATGAGCTAAGCGGGAGTTGTAGTCCTCTGAAGCCCGATCTGTCTGTCGGTTAACTTGCTGCTTACCCTCGCCAGCACAGTGATTCTTGGTTCCGAATTCCACGGGAATTCTGACCATATTTTACTTTCACACGGCTCTGGGAGCCTTCAGACCGTCATCTCCTGACCTGCCCACTATCTGAAGTCTGAAACTCATTTAATTAGTATTAAGCAGTTCAGTCGTACCTCACAGGAAACACTACGTCTCCGCTACAAACCTCAACCAGTTAATGCTGTTCAGGGAAGGTAGCGATTACTACTAGAAATAGGGCAAAATCTGCTGTACTGAGCCTGTTGACAGAGGTCTTGTATATATTGTACATAGAAATAGGAATTAAAATTAAATTTGTAAATATATGTAAATACTGACAATGGACTTACTAACACAGATTATGACTGACAAATGACAGACCCGACCTCTCGTCAGAGAGGGCGCCCCAAATGAACAGGACAGTAACTTTCATATAAAGAAAAAAAAATCAGGTCATGAGCCCCAATCGGGGCTCGACACCAAGACAGGCAGACTGACTGACCGACCGTCAGTCGCAATGTGACTTTGACTTTGACTTGTTCAGGGAAACAGTTGCTGTTTGTTGTAAGAACCGTACGGAACACGTAAGTACACTGTGTGTAGGCAGAATGCAGAGGTTTTTTAAGATAAAGTAATTTGACATGTAATGATTGCGATTTAAAGAGGTCAATTCCTGCTTTCAGTCCCCTCGAATTGCTGGATATTGGTTATAATGAAATTGTATGGGGGATGAGCTGGAGCAAGGGAAATCACAGACAGGGCAGGCAGAAACAGATTCATACACGCTGCTGCTGTTTCATGTTGCATTTTATTAAAAAAAAGGTCAGTTGGAGTACACAAGCATAACAAAATATTGGATCCATTCGTACGTAACAAGCTACAAACACAAAGATAACATGAGGGCATTAAATCAACGCTTCGGATATTGTCCGGGGCCGGCGGCGGACAGGATTGGTGATTGGTGATAGCTGTCATCACCAGCACACAGAGGAGCCAGGGGTCCGACGTAATTAAAATTCGAAAACAATAATCATTGAGCGGGTAGAGGCGGGCGTCACGTGACATCTCCAAGAAATGGGGTACAGCGGGGGGATGATAGTGAAATGTGGATTTCTGACATATGGCGAGATGATTTCAATGGGGTGGGGGGCAAGGTTCAGTAACACAGTTCTTTTGCTGAACGCTCAGCTTTGATAAAAGCGGTACTATTCTGAAGCAAGTGTTCATGCATGAACACGCGTGGGCCTGATGTAATCACACTAGTGCCAACGTCGATTATATCGTCGGTGAAAAAGACGTCAGCCCCCCTGCCCTGCGTGCTGCACTCTGGTGGTGGTTAGTGGTGCTTCTTGGGCGCGTGGTAGATGTGCTTGTAGACTGTGTAGTGCACCGGGAAGGGCTTGGGCACAGGGACGGGCACGTGTTTCTCTATGGTCACGTGGTACGGCTTCTCCACCGGGTAGGGCACGGGCTTCTCCACGGTGACCGGGTACGGCTTCTCGACCGGTACGTGCACCGTCTTCACTATCGGCACCTCCACCTTCTCGGGCACCCTCACGTGTACGGGGTACGGCTGGGGCACGTGCACGGGGTACGGCTGGGGCACGGCCACTGGGATGGGGTGCGCCACGGGCACCTTAACCGCCTTGACCACTGGAACCGAGAAGTGGCTGACCACCTCGTGTTTCGTGATGGGCTCAAACTCATGGCCACCACCGCCATGGCCGCCGGCGTCGTCGAACGTCTCGTAGCCCCTCTTGTGGCGTCGTCGGCTGTGCTGCTCCGCCGGACCTGCCAACACCAGGCAGCTCAGTGCAGTCAGTGTAACGACGCAGGTCTGAAAGCAGACGGGGACCTCCATAAGAACACAGTGGAACGCTGGGATAGCAGTACCTTGTGACTGCATACAGCGTTGCCATGGTAACGAAACAGCAAGGAAGACGTCAGCTTTGTAACCTTGTGGACTGGGGTGGGGGCGCTTTCTTTAACTGATAAGACAGGTAAATTAAAAAATGAAACACGTACTTTGACACTTCGTTTGCGTCCTGAAGACGTCAGACTATGTTTATGTGAACCCACGAATGTTTGAGCCCGGTGTCGGTGTGGGGGTGGGGGGCAAGGGACCACAGGGCCCTGGAGCCATTTCCACACATGAGAGTGGGATTACTGTCCGACATAAGCCCCCCCCCCCGGTCTATTTGCTGTCCCTACAGATGTATTCTTAACGGGACTAAATCATTAGTAGAGATACTACACTACCTTAATGGAGTTGAGCCCTTCTTGAGAAGCCGCCAGTTGTGCAGCAACTCAAGAACTTCCCAACATTTTATGGAACGCGAAAGTTCATTACCGTGTTCACACGGGCCCTTCACTGGTTGCCCTCTAAGATCCTTTTTAATGTTATCCGCCCACCAACATCTTGGTCCTCGTAGTGGCCGCTTTCTTTCTGGCTTTCCCCACCAATATCCTATACTCATTTCTCTTCTCCATTCGTATTACATGCCCTGCCCAACAGATACTACACTGCATAACCGAATTACGAGGGCCCCGGAAGAAGTTTCAGTGAGAAGACGGCCGATTGTTTCCTGTCTCACGAGTCAGATCCCGGATTGAAAGCTCAGAGTAGGCCGCGACCCCTTCCCGTCACCAATCCTCGTATCGTTTGATATAGCAAGCCGCCATGTTGGCGAACATCGCTAGCACAGTAGCGTATCGTCGCGGGTTCCCTCCCGTACGTACCGCAAGCTTCTTCATGTTCTATGTGTGTCGGTTGCTGTCGCTGCCGCTGCGTCTGTCTGTCTGTCTCGAGAGGCGTGAGGGCGCGCTATTATACCACCAGGCTGACTGACTTTCACTCCTCGCCGTCCGCATCCTTTCGCCGCGCGGCGTGTCCCGTGTCCGTCTCGTCCTTATTATTCCAGCAGCTCGCGCCGGACTACTGCCCGCTGCTGCCTGACCCCAAGCAGTTGGAACAGCGTTGTCAAAATGACCCGGGAAACAGAAGTTCAGGCGTTCTTTGTACGTCGTCTATCCAAAAGCACGACGCATGCGCGCACACGCACGTGTTCACACTGCTAACGTTAGCAGCACGGCGTGGAACTGCTCAGCTTAACCGTTGAAACTGCAGTGGTAAACATACGTACCACCCTACATTTTCTCTCCCTCCCTACACACGTAGTGTATTTGTGTGTTCCGTATGGTTCTCACAATAAACAGTATTAACCGGCTGGGCTTTGTAGCGGAGACGTGATGTGTTTCCTGTGGGCCACGAAATAAATTTCCGAAACTTATTTAGGAGTTAAAAAAAAATAAATTTTGGTCATGCCCCCCGTGGAGGCGGTTCGAATACCTCCACCGTATCCCTGCGAATCCTAGGAGGCGACGAAAAGGGAAGCCAATGCCTGAGGGCATAACTAAGCTACCTTGTTCCTGGGGGGATACAAATACGGGGATCTGGCCCTCCGGATTTGGGGAGAATGTCGAATGTGAGAGAGTAAAACATGGCCGAGAGTCCCGCAGGACTCGGACCCGAGAATGACTGCGCTGGCTAGGCCCAGCAGCAGTTGTAAATGGCAGAGCCGTCCTCTCGCCAGAGAGGGCTCCCCACATCAAGAAACCGCAACTGTCTTCACAGTTACAGAAATCTGGTGTTGTGCCCCCCAGATGGGTGCTTCACACCGAGATAGACTGGCTGACTTACCATCGGTCATATATCTCCTCAACGAGACCTGAAACTAAAAAAGGCTGTCATGGCAAGTCAAGCGAGGGACCAGAGGGACACGCAACCCCTCACTCCCGCCGTTTGGGCCGTCGACCTTATGACGAGTTCAACAGCAGAAACTGAGCAGGTGAGAGATGTGCCGCTGTTGCAGGCAGCGGCCGGTCCCTCGTATCCAATTCTGCTTAGAGAGATTCTAAGAAAAGGGCATTGTGGTAAGGAAAAATAATTGAATAGTGGCGTGAGACCCATAATTTGGGAGGACGGGGCGGGGTTTACCTGATTCCAGGGATGTTGAGAACCTGCGAGGGAAAGCGGTCGGGCGGGTCGTGACACCGACCGATTCGCTTTCGCCGCGATGCTCAAGTACAGAGCTACTAATTTAAAGACTCCTCCTCGGTAAGAGCGGAAGCTTCAGCCCAGCTTCTCTCTCCTCAAGTTCCATGTTTCCTTGTGGCTGTCTTCTGACAGGTTGCCCCAACCACAGCTGTTACTGCATTGCTTGTGTATTTTCGTTCCGACTGCGCGTCTATCGCATGTGCAATATTTCACTGCCCTGACAACACTCGGGCGACCTGTACATCGTCACGCACTTCCTCGTTATGTAACACTTTCTTCTCTTAGCATTGACGGCTAACGGCGGCCGGAGCTAGAACCTCTCATTCATATCCACTTAGTATGCGCGGATGTGTGCCTCCACGTCTCATATGCGATTTCACGTCGTGAAGCCGTATTTTTGCTAGTAGAGTGATGAAGGGACATGTGTACTTGACACAGCATCATTTAATGCATCAAGAAATGTCAGATTACATCAGTTCTTTATACAGACCAATGTGTGGACGAAATGAAATGTGCTGTCCTCAGCTCGATGATTGATTGAGCGAGCGATATTATGTTGCCATTGAATCGGATGTTTCGTGTATCTGGACGGACGAGGCCAGGTGTTCGTGAGTACGTCGGCTGCTTTTCTTTCGCAGTGAAATGACAAATTCACGTCAGCACACGCAGCCGCGTGGCGTGGCGCGACGTGACGTGACAAGTTGTATGAAACTCGTAACAAGTTAGGAAATGTATTTGTTGTACTTGGTTATACTTTCCTGTGTTCGCAGTTCGTAGCTGCGTCCTGTTGATTCTGACGCATAAAATTCCACAGAGATTCAAATTTGGTCAGAATCAGTCGAGCGGTTCCCGAGTTTTGAAACAGCGTGTAAACCGCTTTTTCTGTAATGTTAGCCATAACCGCAAGATTCTCCGTTCTACAGCTTATGTTTGAAACGTTTTGCGCTAAGAGCGGGTTACGCTCGAGATGCGCTCAGAAACGCGCCGAGGTTGTCATGTAGGTGCTTGTTATTTTTTAACCGAGATTGGCGAGCAGTGTTACATTTTAGTGAAGCTCCCCAGGATGAAATCTCATGAAAATCCGTTCCCCTGTTCTCGACTTGGCTGGTAAATGCGGATAGACCGACACGGCGGAAGCTAGTAGGCGCACTGTTGCCACAGGTGACGACAGAAACCTTGAGAGGGTCACGAGAGGAATGTAAAAGTGTCTCGGTTTTCAGGTTGTCACGTAAACAAAGGCGCATTGTACGTAGCAGAGTTAGGAGAGAGTGTCCGCTCTCCGCAGTGAGTGCACTCCCATGCATAACCGCGCGCTCACCAGCAGCGAACTCGTGACGACCGACCGAAGTCCGGAAACAAAGATGGCCACGGCAGGTTTAGTCTCTCTGTCGTCACTATCGTGGCAAATGCTAACTTAGAATTTTTTTTACCTGTATTTTTCTTTGTTTAATGCTCCGATGATATTGTGGCATATAGACCCTTTGTTAAACGGTGACTCTGTAAACAGCGACCGTTGCTACGCAACAGCTCCGTGAACATGTTCCCGTTGCAGGGCAGCATGTTCTTAATAACGTAACAGTTGGACTACAACAATGGAAACGGGATATTTTCTACGTGGTGCCGAGATGTTACATGCAAGTGTGACAAAATAACTCTGACTCTAATATCAGTTGAGTTCTGCACGGGAGGCTCTGAAGACAGGACCTGAGCGCGTGAAGCTGAGGAATCTCCACTGTTAGAAGCCATTATTGTTATTGTTTGTAATTCCGAGTCGTGTGTATATGTGGTTAATAAATCCATTTACAGATCCAAACCCCGTCGATGGTCACGAATGCACGTGACAATATCATTGGATTGCGCTTGCGCTAAGGGGAGCGCTTAGGGCCGATAGTCTAAGAGATCGACGAACTGACTCGCTGTGTCCGCCCGAAGCGCGCATCGCCTCGCTTGCTTGTGGTGACTAGGCAGTGAGCTGAACGACCGAGAATCGGGGTTCGATTCGCGGCGTGTTTGGAGATACCTCTTCGCCCAGCAGCCAGACCGGCTCCGGAGGCCTCGGGTTCTGTTCCCGCGGGGTAAAGCGGCCGGGACGTTACGCTAACAGCAGATTCTGAGGCTCTGAGGAAGGAAACAAAAGAAGTTGGTGTAATGTTGGTATTCCTGTACCCTGGAAGAATAGATCGTCTGGACACAGTATCAGTTTCGATATCTGAGTTTCCCACAGGACTGAAGGTCCCCCCCCCCACACACTGTTTAACTTCGAACGGTAAGGCGATGTTAACGAAGAGTTCTGTCTTCAGAGATATAACGCCGTGTAGTCCGTTGAAGATCAACCGACATTTCGGAAGAACAGACGTGACGAAGAAACCAGCATGAAGCAGCAGACAGTAGGTCTCTGAATACATCAACATTTCAGCCGATCTCGCGCTGCACGTAACCTGCGACCAGACTGGACGTGTTGTGTTCAGCTTCTTGTTGGCGTCGCCGCCGATATATGGGACTGGGCCGTGGAGTGGGGCACGGCTCTTGTCACGTCGTCACCTTAACTACCGGAGCCAATTTTGTGGAACGAGACTTTCTACGCACAGTGGCCTGGGCGCTGTCTGTAATTTCCGCGTGACTATAGACTTCATGCTGAGAGGCGGGGCTCAGCGGTCGGGAGATTCAGGGTTCATATCTCGACTGCGTGACGCGTTCTCAGCTGAACTATTGCAAGACTGAATACAAAAGGGGGTTATGTTAGTGGCGTTCGTTCCCCCAAACATTTTGTTTGGCCCGTCGAAACCTGAAATTCATTTCAATGATGCGTATTTATAAATGTAGTTATGACCTCACAGAGAACACACTGCTTCCATACCAGAAGCACGAACCGCTAGCTTTACTGTGCGTTGACCCAGGCAGTACGGTGTGCTCTGAAGAAATGGTTAGCGGGAATTATGAATGGTGTGAGCACAGGGTAACCTTGCCTTGCCTGTGCGCCGATTGAAAGTCGTCCACGCTGTTTGTTGTTGTGGTCGCCAAGGAAGCGGGGAAAGTCGCCCTTGTTGCTGACAGGTTGCAGTCTTCCCGCATTTCTTGTGCTTCTGCGAGCTTTTGGTTTCTTCTGCACATTCCGAATTTTTATATCATGAATTCAAAGTCACGGGTCTTGAACTTGATTCCGTTCCCTCATCCAGCTGATGGACGGCACAGCTTTCTCCATCCGGAGGAGAAAGTGACGGGTCAGGGGCCGGCCGACACGTCACAGCGATATGTAACTGTTATGTCTGGGCCCGCTAACTAACTCACGGAGCAGCTTAATTAAGTAACATCGCCACTAACCAGCGTACAGACCAGCTCAGCTGAACAGGAAATTCGGACATCTTATGCAAAATGAATGTTCTTCACTACCAACAAAATATCTCTTCGTTCGACTTCGTTGCAAATGATGCAGACCAAGTTTCCCGTCCCCGCAAATAAGGAATAAAGTTTCCGGCCGTGCCCAACGATTTAATCGTAGGTTATTCGCTGACGGTATATCATACACAGATGTTACGCAGATGAGTGATGGGAAGAGGACGGCGGGCCAGCGCAACCCGCCGTCCTCTCTCTCCGTATGGTCACCGCACGAGAGAGAGGGCGTTCTTCACGGGCGTTTTTGTCGCGTCTCACACCTTTCCCATCTGGCTCGTGAGATGAAAGTGTGGCACTGACCATGCGCATGCCCTCACAACCCGGGTGACCGAGTAACCGGGGCTCGATTCCCGGATTTTTTCTTCTCCATGGCGTCCGCAAGAGCCGATCACAGTGGCCGCGCTGTCTAAGGCATGAACTCTCATCGCTCGCTTGAACGCTGCGATCGTGGGTTCGAATCCTACTTAAGGCATGGATGTCTGTGTTTATTCTGTGTTTGTGCTGTGACGTGTAGGTAGCGGGCTTGCAGTGGGCTGATCCCCCGTCCAAAGAGTCTTACCGGCTGTCTATAGGATTAAGAAGCTGAAGTGAAACAAAGCGTTTCGCGGGTGTCCTATGCTCCGAATTGGGAGCAACAGGAAAAGAGAGAAAGATGGCTCCGCACTGTCTCTGCTGCCCACGTAGCCTTCTGCACGATGGGTACCGGGGGCAAAACAGGCAGGGGCTTGAAGCTGACCACTCATACGCATGTCGTGGCGACATTAGGAATGCGTGGTGCTATACTTCCAGTCCCCCCATACGACTTCATGACGAAGTGAATGGGCGAGACCAGTTAGAAGAACTGGTCGTAAAGAAACAGGGCATCAGGATGTGGACTGGATTCAGCTGGCTCAGTATAGGGCACAGTGACCAGCTGAGCAACAGTCAGCTTAGACTAAGACGGCAATAATAGAGGGAGACGCGGTTTTGCTTCCACGGCCTGACTGGCAGGCAGAACGTGACGGCCGGGTACCGGAAAGGCAATGACCGATGTCTGAACCGTGGTGTTGGAAATGGGCATCGTCCGGTTCCCACGGCACGACCACACGCCGGCCGCTGGCTACGAACCCGGAAGCAATGCATAAGAAGGTTCAAGTTCGTATCCAGGACCTCTTAGTAAGCAACTTACCCACCGGCTGTTGAGTGTAGTGAGTGACCTGTCACGAAATATTACCCAGGGCGCCGGACGTGGGCTCATTTTGATTAGATTCATGTGGTTCAGGTTGGGGGCCAGTGGCGGGCTCTTGTGGCGGGGTAATGAACCTTCGGGTTTCTTGACTAACCTAGCAGTGCTTCAGTTAGAAATGTGACCTGGAAGCCTCCCGAGGTCGGGAGATCCTGCGGGCTATTATGGCCTGGGGGAGGAGGACCTCTCCCTCCCCAGGGGCATTGTCAGAAGAAGCGGGAGTACACAGAGAAGAACATGCCTTAGGGTAGTTCCACACTATGGGTCAGGAATCAGACGTGGACTGCCTAGAACTGAACCCAGTTCTCCACAATGAGAAGTACAGGCCAAGTAGCGCAGTCGCAGTCGCAGATGTTTCTGCTTCATAATGCCAAGCATTGGTGCTTTTTCCAGTAGGCCTCCATGCTTAATACCGTCAACGAGAAGGCTCCTGTGTTGCCATGGAAACGTGTAAGCAAACGCCGGTGCCGTGCTGTAACTTTGCTTCTGTAATTTGATTCCGCGCGCTGGCCACTTGTCAAGAGCTCTTAACTGGATTGTTAGTGTCGCATCCTCCATGAATATGGATACATTTAAATTTATTCAGGGTACATTGTAGACGCATTAGTCGTCGCTAGATGGAACGGCCACATGCAAAAATAAAAAAAGGGGCATGTTTCAGTATTCTTGGCTGTGCAGAAATGGCGCCATCCGGCGTGACAGTCAAGTAATAAGCCCCCTCTCCCTCACGCCTCCCTGGAATATCCTTATAATGGAAGCCGCAGACACCTGACGCACGCGCGCGTGCTCACGGCCCTGGTGAGGGACACATCAGGCTCATGCGGTCCCTGGGGAGCGCAGTCGGTGTGGGAGCGTGGTTCGATTCTCGGTAAGGGTAAGAGTAAGAGTTCTCTTCTCCACGACGTTTACAACAGCTCTGTGGCCCCAGCGAACCAGCTCTCCTGTGGCCGCCAGCGTCTCTTTTCTTGGGAGTAAAGCGGCCTGAAGTTGAAGCTGGCCAGTTATCGTCTGGTACCGAGGTTGAGGAAGTATGGAGCCATACTTCCACTCCCCCCATCGTCTTCAGGACGCGTAAGTAGGAACCGTGACAAAGGGACGGCGCTTGCCCCAGGAACAGAAAAGAAGCCCTTCATTCTGTCTGGCGTCGCCTCATCACCTTGAGACAGACCTGCATGGCAAGACGTGGTCAGTGTCGGCCGATGCGCGCGCATTCATGTGAAGTGTTGTCAGTCGTGGGGTAATATTAAAATGGATCTCAGAGAGCTAGGACGTGATGCACAGACATAGCATATGGTGGGATTTGAGGTTATCACACTGGCGGTCATGACGAGTGCTGTCTTCTGGGGTATAACTCCGTGTAGCCAGTCCGTTGGAAGTTAAACCGAGTGCTTCTGTCTCAGCTTATCCTTAGAACGTGAAGATGGAGGCGATGTTTTCCTCCGAGACGTCGGTTTGACTCCCAACGGACTTCCCAGAAGATGGTACTGTTCTAGATTTGAAAACGCGACGAAGTTGAGACAGGGAACAACACTAACAAGCGAAACTGCGTGTGAATGTGAAACTTTGTCTCTCACTCACATCGTGTCGTCCGTCGCGTCGCGTCTCGTCGCTTCAGCTGAGGGCATCCAGCCAGAGGTTCGGCCCTGTCGGTAGAGCTGCAAATGACGGGCGGAGGTAAGCAGAGTTTTGTTCCATGGCAACACAGTTCACTATGCTCAGTAGCTGGAAACAATGGGCTGCCTCTCTCTCGCGGGCGCCGGTTACACAGCCCAACGCCGCTTCGAATCGCCGTCAGTCCGCTCTGCATTGCTGCAGTGGAGATGTGCCGTGGAGGACAGTGGCAGGAGCCACTTGGGAGGAGGGGTGAGATTTGGTAGAGGTGGCAGATTGGCGGTGGTGATGATGATGATGACAGAGTTTGAAGGTGATACCGTGTAGTCTGTAAGTTCGTTACTATATTTCGGAGGGACCTACTGTCTCCATCCTCCGTAAGCCATGAAGATCGCATAGCAGCTTCTTCGAAATGTCGGTAACGACCTTCCAGACTACACGGCGTCATATGTCAGAAGGCGCCTTGTCTCCAATAACAAAGCCCAACCGGTTAATGCTGTTTATTGTGAGAATCGTGCGGCCGCATACAGATGCACTGCGTTGGTACACATAGTTACCACTCAGTTGACAGCGAGGTGGGCCCCCTTGAGCATGGCCCTGAGGCGGCGCTGTTCGCGCGGCCCGATTCCCTCGCAGGCCGACAGGCGGATGTAGCGCGGAGGCCGTGCCGACGCCTTATCCAGCCCGCAGACGGTCACCACGTCGCCCAGCGTCACCTCAGGACAGCGGCACAGACTCAGGACCTCCAGCCCCGGGAGGTGCTTGAGGGCGGTGCCCGGCGCTATTCGGGGCGACTCCAGGAACAGGCCCTCCAGACGGCCCCCGTGTCCTGCAACACAGTTCGAAATGGAAGTGAAGCGCCACTCGTCCGTAGCGTCGGCGCCAAGACACAGGACAGGAAGAGACCTCGCCGAGCGTTCTGGCCCGGCGACGTCTTACTGAGAATGCAGGGGGGCAACCTAGCGTCCCCTCTAGGGCTGGTCTTGTGTAGTGACACGTTTCGGAGAAATTAACTGCTTTCCATTTTCAGGGTAAAAGTCACCAGAGGACCTTACTGCTTCTGTCTTCAGGGTAGAAGTCACTTGTACCCTGACTACTAACACAACCTTAGTTACAGACATTTCGAAAGAACTTTTCTCTCTATCTTCGGGGTATAAATCACTTGTATACGCTTGTTAGTAATGCTACCGCGCTCAGAGCCAGTCTGCTGTACGGAACAGGGTGCGTCGCGCCTTGCCTACCTGCAGCCAGCGTCGCCCGCCAGAAGCACGGGGGAACGTCATGGTCCCAGCTGAAGTCGTCGCCGTCCGCGAAGAAGAGGAACCGTAGCCTCCGGAGCCTGAGGACCGCGCAGTCGTACCCCGGACACGTGGGGGGCATCACGTTGCCACATCCGCTCAGAACCAAGCGCTCCAGCTTCGGGCACGTGGAGAGGATCACGTGGACGTCCACTTCCTCAATAACCTAAACACACAGATCTACTCTAGAATCCGTCTTAATATTATCTTTCCGCTTTCAAATTAAGGTTTTACAGCCATAATACGTTTGTGTGTAGCAAACTAATAGCCACCAGGTACTATAGGAGGCGGCAACTGAAGTAGGTTGTCATCTTCACAGCAGAGCGGTAACTATATGTACCATATCAATCCCCCCCCCGCCCTACATAGTGTATCTATACGATTCTCACAATAAAGAGCCATAATCTCCTTATTAACTGGTTGGTCCTTGTATCAGAGACGCAGTGTTTTATGTGACATAGGAACTGGCTTTCTTCTGTAAGTTATTTAGGCGAACGTTTTGCCTACCGAAAGATAAGTTAGGGAGTGCAACAGTGTATGGGCGCGAGCGTGCCCGAGGTATGAACTCCGGCCCACCTGTTTGTTAGCGACACAGCCACGCGTGTGTCCGAGTGGCCCCAGGGCTGCAGTTTGAGTGCCTTGGCGCAAGGGACACAGGGATGGCGGATGGGGGCGGAGGAGAAACATGAACATGTCGGCGAGATTACAGTCAGCACAATACAACGCGTCTGTATGCACAGTGTTGTTGACTACCTGACTCTCAGTAACTCTTCGTGTCGCTCACTTCACAAATAACGAAGGTGTGATGTGTTTTCTGAGAGCTAGGAACCCGCACAGTGGATCTGTGTGTCCAGATCCGTTTTCGCAATATTCAGTGATTATTTCTCGCAGTGTTTGTGTTTCCTGTTGAGGAGCTACAAAGCCATCCGCTGCTCTAACTTCAGTATGGAACTTCCCACCGCTTTACCCTGTCTGCAGACTACCGTAATGAGGCGGGTCCGCCCGCAACAAGTGTTGCATCTCCTTGCCCCCCCCCTCCTCTGCGTCCTTGGATTTAAAGTTTCCACTGCTTGTTGTAATGCTGTATGTAGATGAACAGGCCAACTGTTCGGTGATTACGTGACTAATTAATGTTGCGTACGGTGACGTTCAGTTTGCATGCTTACGACTGCCAGGCAGTGGCGCTAGTGTCACCCGTGTCTCACAAGTTTATCCCCCGCCCCGTTCCGCAAGAGACTGAAAATCGCGAATTTCGTACGGTCTCCAGGGGTATGACGTACGAATTAAATTTAATGAAAATCCGTGTAGTGCTTCTCGCTTTGGAAAGGGGGACACAACAGCAGCCGACACCTTGAGCTCGAGGGACCGCAGGGCATCTGCGCCGTGCTGCTCCAAGATCGGGGCCACGTCGTCGAAGGTGAGGCGACTGCGTTCGCCACTCGTGACGCACACGACACTCAGCAATCGCAAGGCGTGCTGCATACAGGTCAGGGGCGAGAGCACGTCGTGGGACGTGGAGCAGTCGAACCGGACGTGAAGCAGGCAAGCCTCAGGACACAGCAGCACGGCGAGCTGCAGGACGTCCGGGGGCAGTACTGCTTGTGGCGACATCCTACATCGAACCTGTGGGCACGACGAAGGAGATTCAACAAACGGGGGCGTAGAATGGGAGGCAGTAAGAGAAGAGAGACCAGCCTGGCCCTCCATCCTCCTACAATGACGCTGTCATTAGAGATGTAGGATGATTCCTGAAAATCATTTGGAATGGAGCGGCCATGATCTGATCTAAGGCAATTTCACAGTATTTGCTTCGAAGAAATGGGAAGACCACCAGGAACCGCGATCAGGTTAAGGGGATTGTCCATCCCAAATTCCATCAACGAACAAGCCATCAGTGAACGTCTGATGTCTTTTCGACTAATATTCTTTGAATTTAGGAGTTCGCAGGAACCTGGCGCCCAGCAGGTATACCCGTGTTTGATAGTAAACGTACAACGTGAGAGAAGTCCACGTCTAGGTTTCGAAGTCGGTACTTGGGCAAAGGCTCTTTGTGTCGCCATTGCTCTCCGTGTAGCAGGTTGAGCGCCGTGACGAGCTGGTAGTGTCGCAGCATTTGCAGCGTCGGGACTCTCCTTAGGATGGTGCATATGTCTGTCGCGGTGACTTGCACGGCGCCCAGGTGCAGTTCTGTGAGGCCCGTGGAGGCGGCGCCGGGCTGCTTCTGGCGCGCAGCATGGAGCGCCCTGGAGACAGACATGTTCACGTCTTGTAGGAGAAACGTCTTCGGCTGGTGACGAAATTGGAAATTATATTTTGAAAAGTTATGATAACCGTCAGCTGATGTTGTTTTGCAGGTATGTTCGTAAGTTGGTATAGCCCAACTAATTTGGGTAGATGTCTCTCAATGCGCATTAGAGGTAAGCTACTGCTGACGGGAGTGTCTGGAGCAAGTTATTTCATGCGATATTTATACGTATCAGCGAAGTGTATCTCATACTATGACCTCCCTGACCACAAAAGTGCAAGTGAACGTTTCTGCGCACCTAGGCAGGGTGTTCGTGGTCATCCTAAAACAGACATAGTGTACACGCAAGGGCTCTCACTTTAACATAGCTTCTGCTTCCGGCAGCCATCCCCTCTGTCCTGCATCGGACGGGAAGTCCAGGGCGGGACCCAGACGACCTCTGTAGAAGAGCTCACCGTCAAAGTCGAGACAAGTGACTGTCGAGGGCAGCCAGGACAGGGACTCGGGTTCGAAGCTGTCCCAGCGCGACACCAGCACCTTCTTCGTATTCTGCAACAAAACAGCGCCCCCACCCCTCCCTCACTGTTGTGAGATGTCGGTGTCATGTATGATCTGGTATGTGACGCCCTGAGGTTTCGACTGATCCTACCACGTCCATGCTCATGGTAGATGGGCGGATTCATTGGAAACATTGGTGACTGTCTACCAAACTACACGGCGTCACATCCCAGAACGTAAGTACTCACCACTGTAAGAACCTCAGTTGCCACATATATTCGGAGGAAAATGGCTGCACCGCGAAACGTCGTGTTAGACTGACGGTGACATGAGCAGTACTGTCTGTCACGCCTTGGGTAGCCAACCTAGCGGAACAAAAAGTCTCGTCTAGGTACGATGACATGACGACCTGAGTCACTATCTGGTGACTACGCACCTGGCATCTGGTCTTCACGAACTGCAGGAGACTGCGGTCCCAGCTCAGCACGACGCTCTGTGACTTGGGCGTCAGGAGCGTCTTCCAGGCGTCCTTCCAGCATCCAGCCGATCGGCACCGGGACGCTCTGTGGTACGCTCTCAGCAGGAGGTCGTCGGTTAGTGCCCCGGCTGAAACACAAAGGACGGGCAACATGAAGCCCGAGGGAAATCCATTTCCAACTCACAGAAAACACATCACGTCTCCGCTATAAAGCTCAACCGGTTAATGCCGTTTGGGGAAACAGTCGCTGTTTGTTGTGAGAACGATACCCAGCACACAGATACACCCTGCATGGGCAGAATGGTGGGGTTTCTTAATGTTACGGCGACTGGTATATACGTATAATTGCCACTGTGATTTTGAGGATTAATGAAACTGTGATATAGTTTCTTGTCTGATGTTGGTAACGCGTCCTACTTTTATTCTGTCAGTGCTCGGTTCGCATCTAACCGCAGACAAGTGTCCTGACAGAATCTTACCGTGTGTTTTCTCAGGCCGCCTCTGCGGATCCCGGACGTGACACAGAAATGGCCGGCCCATATGCCACATGTACAGGATAAGCAAATTGTCTTTTCGTCTACACCGTCAGTCGTCCCAAGTTTCTTTTCAAACCACGATATTTCCGAAGCTGATTCTAAAACTTAATCTAACCCTCGCTAATCCAGATTAATTTGGCAGGGGGTCATCCGGATCAGTGAAATAAAAGGTGACCCTAAAAGAAAACACTCAGAACGTAAATAAATGGGAAATTTAATAATATAAATAGTGCTGATGCAAATAAAAATAATATAACTGTAGAGTCCGTTACTTAAGAACTACATATAAAAAGACAATACATTTATTCATCGACAGAAGGCTCAGAAGTTGTACTTGTTTTTGAACGCAATAATAGTGCAGGTTTGAAGGAACTGTCTCAAGTTCTGTCTGAACAGACAAGTGACTCCTTCACCTTCCTAAACGTCTTTTTAAAGTACGCACTTCACTGTGAACAGCATTTCTTATGTTTCGATCCGGATTAAACCGGATTAGCGAGGGCTTACTGTTGTTTTGTTTGGGTGTCTCGCCGTAAGGGAAGAACGCAGACCGAAGGTTTTTGAGAGCAGGGTGCTAGGTGGTGGAGAGGGGTCAGCTACACGTTCCGGCAGCTTTACTCCTGGGAAAATAACTCCCGGTTCCCATTGGATATGAGGCTGTTTTGGGCACCGGAGCTGGTCTGGATGTTGTCTGTATATGAGAGAACTCTCTCTTGCCCCTGCCGGAAATCAAACCCCGATTCCTCAGTCGTCCAACCCGTAGCGGGTTTTGATACCGACCAAGGAATTCAAGAGGTTAAAGTTTTTGAAAATATGGAAATGTGTACAATTTCGTATGATAGGGACACACGCGGACGCGGTCTCTGTTTCCTTTAAGGGTCGGGAACAGAATTGTCAGGAGGTCGAGTACTGGTTGATCCGGGCATATTTAATGACGTCGGTTCAACGTGCGAGATTAATCTTACCCACGCTGTCTAGAGGACCTGTCCCGTGTCCGAAGTCCTGGCCATCCCCAATTCTCTCCACCAGCGGAATCAGCACCTCGAGACACAGCGTGTACAGGCGAGGCGGCATGGTTACCTGTGGGAGCAGAGAGTGGTGTCGTGTCACTCAACAAGTATTGCTCTTCCTTGGGCATTGCCGTAATGGATTTGTGAGATTGCAGTTTTAGCGTTTAGTACTGAAATGCTCGTGAAGCGGGAGGCTGCTCGCTCCTTCCTCACTTTCAATAAATAAAGTTAACGTGCGACATAATTATTTTCAGTCTTCAGACGACAGTGGTAACGATATGTACCACGTGATTTAACATTAAAAACTGTCTTCTACCCACACACACACACACACACACACACAAGGTGTATCTGTGTGTTCCGTATGGTTCTCACAATAAACAGCGACTGTTTCCCTAAACAGCATTAACCGTTTGGGCTTTGTAATGGAGACATAATGTGCTTCCTGTAATATAAATGCTTCGGGCTTGCCGTCAGGCGGTAAAATATGTGTCATGAGCCCCGCGGGACTGAGAACAAAGAATAACTGTGCTGACGAGGGCCAGCAGCAATTCAACAGTCATTCTGTTGGGTGATCTCGGACCGGATATCCCCGGCCATTCTGATTTTTCTTGTGAGTTTTGTCACTCCCTGCAGACATACTAGGGACAGTGCCTCTCGTTAGACCTTTCTCTGCACATGCTTTAGAATTCCTGGCATTTGACGCCATACAGTCTAGCTACCGGTAGCGTCGTTAAGTGAACGACAGATCAATAATAATTCGCTTGTAATGTATGCAGGCCTGCGGTGTACTTACTGGATGGAATGTCAGCACGTTGGAAGATACGTACGTGTCTGTCTTCTCGGAACTTTCTAGATCAGCAAATATCGTGATGAAAGGCTGTGAGAACCAATTCCTGGAATTCAGCTCGCGCTGCCCACAGCGGACACACAGATGTAACTTTCCTGTCGGATCCCTGCCTCCTACCGCGGCGGACCTGATGGAGATAGAAACCCAAAGCTACTGTGGAATTTACTCGGTATTCTTAACCAATATGTACGGCCCCCACAGCTGTTGAAGCCGGCCACTGCACACTGTGTGTGATATTGACCTGCCAGAGGAATACGTCCCGAGCCAAGAACGGGTATTCTGCGTTATACATAATGTACACATGTATAATATCGGTCCTTACAGTATTAACTACATTTAGCGGCTCCTAACGGAATCGTAAACATTTTGTGGGAGGGGAGGCCCCTCAGTCTTGCCCCCCCCCGTCCCCCACTCACCTCTGTGTAAGGAGACCCCGGCACACTCGTCCCCGGCCGCGTCGCGGAGCTGACTGCGGGTCCGACGCGGCGCAGGGATCGTCGTGCCTGCCGGTGCTGGCGCGAGGCGTCTGCTGTCGCATTGCCGTATGCCGCTGAGCTTTTGTGGCATGGTGCTTAGATGTAGGGACACACCATAACACCTCCTGCGCCCAGTTCTGTGCGAAGATTGTTGCCTTCTGGCATGTGTCGAAACTCCTCACCTCGAGATGCAGGTATCAGGTTTGGCCGAAACGTCGTTGAACTTACGTTGGACTTATATCCCAGAAGATAGCACAGCTCGTTGGCGTTTCGGGAGAGCCTGTGGGACTTGCTGTCCTTCGTGGCTCTTTCAAGTCTCCCCAAGACACGATTGGCTGTACACCAACAATCACTCAGCTGGTCAAGAAATACTCTGCTACGTACGAAACCCGGCGGTTCATCA
Organism: Cryptotermes secundus; assembly: GCF_002891405.2. NCBI lineage: Eukaryota > Metazoa > Arthropoda > Insecta > Blattodea > Kalotermitidae > Cryptotermes > Cryptotermes secundus. The sequence continues at coordinate 1,258,993 of NW_019731985.1, read as the reverse complement.
CCGTGTTCACAAAAGCACGCATGTAGACTGTGTACTGACTCACATATCCTGCCGAAACTGGTTCATCTATACTACATGCCTATCTCACTGTGCTGTCGAGCGTGGAGTCGGTAGGTGAGGCGTGGCACCGCGCGCGGTTCCCAAGGATTTGGACTGTGTGAATCGCATCTCGCTGGAGCTTGACGTGAACTGCCATGGCCCAGCCTGAAGAAAGACGTAAGAAGTTGCCTTGCTTTACCCGGTCGTCCCCTTGGAGACAGGGTAAAGCACTGGGAGGTGGGGCCAGGTTACAGGCGCTGGAGCTTGACTGCGTTACGTTGGAAGAACTGCTTCGGAGTGAAGCTCATCTGAGTGTCCAGTGCTTCTGAATGTTGAACCGGGCTTTAAATGCTTAAAGCGCTTTGCTGTCCGTTACGAGTTACGTTTCTATGTATTTAAATGCGCCCAGAAACGAATGGGCCCCTGGCAGTGTGTGTGTGTGTGTGTGTGTGTACGGGCGCGCGCACGTGCCTGTCCGCCATCCCTCCCATGCGCTCTGATAATGGTCCGGACTGCATTAGATCACAAGCTCAGAGCCGGACACACGCCGAGGGACGCAGGTGCGACGCCCGGCGAGCAATCAATTTGTTGGCTGCATTTATCCTGCCGAAGGGGAACGCATTTCACGGCTCCCCTGGGTCGCCACCAGTCACCGCGGTGATTGTATTCGCTTGTGTTTTAACTGGTAGACGTGAGTCGGTGGCAGTTAACGGCTGTCCGGAGGGTGAGGTGCTTGTGGGCACACGTGATATGCAGCAAGGTTGGCCACCTCTCTCTAACCTGTCTTCTCCTAACTGATGCAATCTGCCCAGTATTCACGGAGTCACGAGCACAATGAAGAAGTCTATGAAAGCTTGACGGCAGGAATAACACAGAACAGTAATTAAGTATGTAGGCCACTATTTTTTTTTATTTCTTGCAATTTACAATCTACTCTACAATGGAGCAATAAGTCAATATGTTGTAAGAAATCACTTGTGCGGAGTGATCATCCAGTGATGATTCTCCTATGTAGCGTACTATGCATTATGTGTGTTGAGTACGGCTACCCATCTTCAACAGTGTGTCCTTTTAAGTCTGAGGGCCATTGTCGTTTTAGTCTTCGTCTGATGTTTAATGGGTTGCTTAGTTCAGTTACGCAACTGTTTTCGTGTCCCATTAGTCGGTTATGGTATGTGGTAGAGTATCTTTTGATTTCTTCTGTGACGAATGGGATTTGAAGATCATTGTATAATGTGAAGTTCGAGACATACCATGGGGCGTTGGTTATGGAGCGCAGTACATTTGATTGGAGTCTTTGAATTATTTTGGTGTTCGAAGGCTTAGCACACCCCCACAGTTGAACTCCGTACGTCCAAATCGGTTTCAATATACATTTGTAAATTAAAGTCTTGTTTTCTAGGCTGAGTTTGGATTTTCGTCCTAAGAGCCATGACATTTGTCGTACTTTTAGGTTTAGATGTTGGCGTTTTGTCTTGATGTGCTTCTGCCAAGTTAGCTTCTGGTCTAGGTATAGGCCGAGGTATTTTACTTCTGTCTGTACTGGGATTTGTAAATTATCGATTGTGAGTGGTGGGCAGTGTGTGCGCTTTGTTGTGAATGTTATCTGCGAAGATTTTGTTTGGTTCATCCTGATTTTCCATTTTTTGAACCATTCTTGTAGCAGGTCCAGATGGTGTTGAAGAAATTGCGATGCCAGTGCCGGGTCACGGTCTGTTGCTAGGAGAGCAGTATCGTCTGCAAAGGTTGCTATTGTGGTGTTGTTGGTTGTTGACAAATCTGCAGTGTATATTAGATATAACAAAGGCCCAAGCACACTCCCTTGTGGTACTCCGGATTTTGCTAGTTTGTAGCTAGAATAGGCGTTGTTGTATTTTACTTGACAATACCTTTCTGAGATGTATGATTTTAACAGTAGATAGTATGGAGTTGGCAATTGTAGGCCACTATGAACGCAAACAATGACACATTTTAACACTATTGTTGTCCGCAGTTTGGCCACCAGCTTAAATTGGCCGGGGCTGGACGGACCAACAGGTGGCCAGCAGAGGCCAGATTTCCGGAGGAGCTACGTCTCACTTCACGTCCAGTCCACAAATTTCCAGTGTTTTGTATTGTTCGCCATTCTCTTCCCACATCGCCTGAACAGTTAGTGTTTGTTTTCTGAAGTGAATGTATCAGGGCGATCGGGACGTCACCAGTCCCGTAGTAGTGCCTACAGGAGGAACTCTTAATTACACAGTTCCCTGTTTGAGTTGAAGTTGTACAGGGATGAAGTCTGCAAACTTCCCTCTCTGATACTGCAGCTACTTTTTTTTTGGGAGGGGGGGAAGAATCCTCCCCTAAACGCAGTGCGATTTTACCGTTCTCTCTCTCTCTCTCTCTCTCTCTGCGATATTTCAAAGAGCGTGTAATGTGAAGGTCAGTAAGGCAGGTGTCTGCAGGAGGTACTGCCTTGCCTTTCTCGTCCTGTCAGAACATCCGCGTGCAGGTGCCCCGTCAGACTGCACCACGATGTGATAAATCGTTCTTGTGTCGTGCCCAGTGCTGAGCTGGCTAATCTTCACGAACCTGGGGATAATTGCGTGGGGCGGACTGTCTCGTTCGTTCTCGCGGGCTCAGTCGGCTGTGCACTTGACAAGGGTTATGTTCACCATTTTTCCTTATTTTTGCAACAGTATATCAACTACTTTGGTCGCTGAATTAGTCGAGAAAGTGTGTGAATTTTGTGGAACCCGGAGTTTCATTACCGTCGTCACAAGACCCCTTTTGTTGGTCCTGTCTCCAGCCGGTTGAATCCATTCCACGTCCTCATACCCTCGTCTACTTACGTATATTGAACTGGTCTCTTACCTTCAGGGTTCTCGGCCCCCACGCGTTTAACGTGTCCGACCAATCTCATTCTCCTTGATTTGTTGTTCACACCTTTTGGTTAGGAGTGCAGAACTCTGAATCTCGTTACTAAGCAGTTCTCTTGCTCCACCCCACCCCCATCATTTCCCCCCTCCCAGGTCCGGACACCCCCTCCTTCTCAAAGTACACTATCCAAACCGAGGATCGAACCGGCTTAGCCTATTCATTTCCACCTTTAGGCTGACCTTTTAGGCCACCTCATAAGGTCGCTTTTTGCACACTGTGCAGTTGAAATGTCCGAGAGCAGTAATTCTTATGGCGCAGGACAGAACTTTAAATCCGGGAAGTATTCCATCTCGGTCGGACGAAACTTGTTTCCAGCGCTATGCACTAATTTGGGCGCTTCGCTGTTGAGTGTAGCGCCACTCGGTGCTCAGGAAGCGTTTTCCCTAGATTGCAAGCCTTTGAGAACACAGTGTTCAGCGCAGCGAGCGCTGTGTGCTCGTTACTGCCCTCACAAGAATCAGCAAAGCTTCTGCTCCCTGTCCTGAGCCAGTTGAAGCCACTCAGTACTCTCACACCACATGCATTGTTTCGTTTTCTTTGTTGTAGGCTTATTGGGGGAGTATTTTGTTCTTCTTCTTATTATTATTTTGTTTTTAGATTCGTAGGATGTTCTGCATATTTGTCCGATTTTGTTGGATTCAAGGTTCTTACAGTAGTGAACCTCGAAGAGTTCGGTCTGCTAGTCTTGTAGTTCGATTTTATCGGTATCACCCGAAACGTCGTGTATTTTATACAGAACTGAGACAGTCAGTGGACAACTTCCATGATATATTTAAAGAGAAGCTGTGGACATTGAAACGTCTCTTACCTGATTTTTTTCTCAGTACCTCCATATAATTACTGAGATAAATAATGCCTCTCTATTAGGCCATTCGAATGAAGCACCTACCACATGCAAGGTAGAAACGTTACCGCATGAGCCAACGGACTCGGTACTTAGGGAAGTTTATTAATGTCACTAATAGATGGCAAGGCAGTACAGCTTCATATGTGCAGGATCTTAACTAGGTAGTCTGGTAAATGAAGCCTCCGTACAGAGTAATAAATGTTGTTGATCAGTTCTGCATCGGCACAGAGCATCATTTTCATCAACCAAGGATGCAGAATGTCAAAGATCACAGCTGTTCGACGATCTGAAATTGGCCAGACTAACTGCTAAATTGCTGCCGGTCCTCGCCAGCACAATGATTCTTGGTTCCGAGCCCCATGGGACGCGTGACGGTTCTGGGAGCCTTCAGACCTTTCTCAAAGTTACGGCCCTCGCCAGCGCAGTCGTTCTCGGGTCCGAGTCCCACAGGACTCATGACCATATTCTAATGTTTCAGATTCGAAGCTCGTCCATCCCGGAGGGCCAGGTCCCCCTAATTACATATATCGCCCATGGACAGGGTAGCACAGTTGTACCCTTCTCTCGTGTCCAGATATATAAAAATCAGGTCCGTGCCACTCAGGAAACTCGTTACGTCACGGCTACAAAGCCAAGCCGGTTAATGCTGTTTGCTGTGAGAGCCACACGGAGCACACAGATACACTGTGTGAGGGCACAATTCGCAGTATTTTAATCTTAAAGCTGTGGTACGTATAGTTACCGGTGTTCTGCATAAACGCTGAGTCCAGTGCTCACTTGTCTCGTTACGGTGCACTGCTCACAGATTTTAGTATTCTCTTTGAATTTAAATAAATGTGCGCGTAAAACGTCTACTGACTCACAACTGAAGTGGAAGACGTAAAATGAGATGCGGGGGGGGGGGCGCAAAGAGAAGCTCGAAGATATCCTCATTACGTGTGTCCCGCCCTGGTTGCATGCAGATAAGGATGTCGTCTGGAGGCCAGGGACGGACTGTCAGCATGGCTGTCCAAGCAGCCGACCCAGGCTACATGTAGGCAATCTTATGGAGTTATGTTTGAACTTCCCTGATGTGCATGTTGGAGCGCTCTGATGATGACGTAACGGTCGACGTCACAAGCTGACGGCGACGTTATCCATGCAACAGCCCGTGGAGGCCTATAGGGTTGTGAGAGGTCGAGGCTCCCTCGTTTCCTAGGCAGTGGGCTCAGATGGTGGCGAAGTCAGCCTTACGCGCCGGTCCCCGCCCTTTACCTTCCAGAATAATTCCTAGTACTAATTTCTGTTAGAGGCTGATTCGATCCCAGGGCCATATTGCGGCTGGAAGGATTAGGTCAATTGAAACATCCAGGGCTCTCATCGAACCCGCGACCTTCCGGCGTCACTCTGTTAGAAGCTTCCGAGGCTTCGCCCGTCTGACGAGCGCAGTTTTGATAGTTGTAAGCAGTGGCTTGAGACAGTTCGTACCTCACAGGGATAAGTGCCCGTCTCCATGACGACCAACCGGCTAATGCTGTTTGACGGAACAGTCGCTGTTTGTTGCGAGAGCCATACGGAACACATAAATGCACTGTGTGTGGGCAGACTGCGTAGTTCTTGTGTGGTACATACAATTACCACTTTGTTAAATAGAGTTAAGTACTCCGCTTTGCAGTTTATTCTTCCTGCTATTAGCAACGTCTGTTTGTTTCCCTGACTTGTCACGTGGCATGTCTTCCGGGCTGGATGCCTACAGGATTACTGCAGCAAAAGGTAGCCCTGAAAGACAAAAAAGGAAAACACATAGAGAACAAATAATTTGTAAATTCAGTAATGTGCTGATGAAAATAAATAAAAGAATATCACTGCTTCAGTTTCTTCCTCTGCCAGAAGCTGAATTGCAGGGGGAGTGGATGTATAGATGCACGTATACCTCCACAAGTTGGAGGTGAATGGTCAGCTTCACGCGCCCTGCCCCTTTACCCTCGGGGAAAGAGCGCCTCCGGCATCCATTGGATAGGAGGCTGGGTGGGCCCCAGAGCCGGTCTGGAGAAAAGGGAAAGGAGAAACATTTTCCCTCCTACCGGGACTCGAATTCCGAACCCACGGCCGTCCAGCCCGTAGCCAGTCGCTCTACTGACTGAGCTGACTCAGCTTTTCCTACTCGCATGTTGTACATTAACATGTTTATCTCACGTGTCCTGTTGCTGTTATATTTAATCACATATATTTCTTCCACTGCTCTGTATTCTGTCGTCCTGCTGTCCTAAGATCTACACCACTACGTTACATTGCACCAATGAGGAGATCGCAACCAAAGGCCCGTGGTCTGTGAGGACGCGCACACACGCAGAGCTCGAATTCCTTACGCTAAATAGGGCCATTGCCGGTCACGGTAGCCGAGCGGTCTAAGGCATGCACTGTCTTCGCACGCTTGGAAGCCGGGATCGTGGGTTCGAATCCCACTCAAGGCATGGATGTTTGTGTGCGTTTTTCTGTGTTTGTCTACAGGTAGAGGCCTTGCGACGAGCTGATCACTCGTCCAAGGAGTCCTACCGTATGTGTAAGATCTAGAAAAACCGAAGAGAACGGAGTTCATGGAGGTAGGCCTAGGCCCACTGGGGCTGTAGTGTCAAAGGAAAAAAAAAGTAGGGTCATTAGCTATCCCATCTCAGAAATTTGCGCGGCTGCCGTATTGATATTTCGTTTAATGAGGAATTCTTGTCGAGTGATGCATGTATCCGGATTAATGACACACATCCTTGGGTTCGGATTCGTCAGTGAGAGAGAGAGAGAGAGGGAGATACGCTCGCACACGGACAGTACGCCTGTGGGCCGGGCCGTCATGGCGCCGCTATTTCCACGGATCCGTTTGTCATAAGCAAAGAGACTAGGCAAGAAAGGACAGCTGTGTGGTATAAAAAGACGAGCGGCGATAAAGTAAAGGAGACGGAAGGATGAGAGGGGGTGGGGCAGGGAATAAGATATTCTTCTTATAAACACGAAATGGAAACAAGTTGTGAATAATGGCGGCCTTATGCATAAGTGCACACCCGAGAGGCAGTATGCGGGTGCCCCACTTCGAGACCCCGCACCGAACTCAGTTCTGCCTGTCACGCTATTTAAAGATTCAGTTCATACCTCACAGGGAACACATGACGTCTCCGCTACAAAGCCAAACCGGTTAATGTTGTTGGGGGAAACAGTCGCTGTTTATCGTGAGAAACATAACGAACCCATAAATACGCAGTGTGTAGGCAAAAGGCAGTTTTCATGCGTTAAAGTGTGTGGTACATGTAGTTTACCACTGTGCTCCAGCTAGTCCTTCAGATGAAACTAACAAGGAACCTGTAGTGGTTAGATTTCTGTTTGAGAGGAGCCTCACGCGCCAGCCGCCCCTTAGCCCCAGGAAGATTCCTGGTACTCATTTCTGTTAGAGGCTGAGTCGACCCCAGGGCCCATAGTTGCTGCTGGAAGGATCGGGTCGATTGAAAAATCCAGTGACCTCATCGGGAATCGAGCCCGCGACCCTCCGTCTTGTAGCATAGTGCCTCTCAACCAACTATACTACCAATATGTACGGTTTCCACGGTTGTTAAAGCGGTGTGGAAGTGTTGCGGCAGAGTTTGTGGTGCTGTTGCCAGTCTTTCGTTTCGTTTGCTCGAGTGAACTTTACTGTCTTGTGTTGTGCCTGAGGGACTGAAGTGGAGAGTTTACTTCTTCTCTTTCGTTTTAATGACTCCTGTAGAAAGCGACCGCTGGTTCTTCCAAATAGGGATACAGTACAAATCCGGTTGTCAGAGAGGCTCTCGTTTTGAGTAACTGGCAGACATTCATGGCTGTGGGATGCCAGCGCTGAAAGGGCCTCATGAAGCGAGACACGCCTGGACTCCCGTGTGAAGGGCATCTCGTAATATACGTATATGAATTCAGTTCTTACCTCACAGGAAACACACTACGTCTCCGCTACAAAGCCCAACCGGTTAATGCTGTTTGGGGAAGCAGTCGTTGTTGTGAGAACCATACGGAACACATAAGCAGAATTAAGAACTTTGAGTGTTAAACGGATGGTACCTGCTAGAAAGGGGTTAAACGCTGAGGCGCGCAAACACGTGTTTTCTCGCCCGAAACGACGGAGCTCTACGCGACGCTGATTCGATTCAGTGTGAGAATACGGGCAGTTACCAGAAACTGCATTATACAGGATGTTCCGATTTATTCGCCGTGCTTTGTGTAAACGCAGAGTCACATGAGTGTGAAGTATATAATGGCCCTCCACTCTGTGTATCCGGGCAGATGTAGAAGCAGTGCCTTATAAAAACGGGGCGGAACGTGAAATATTGACAGATACCGGAAACCTGGTGGTCTGTGGTTAAGGCATGAGGTATCTGGTTTGACGTCAGCTGGATCCTTTTCGCACAAAATCAGAATTTTCTCACAACAAAAATATATGCGGAACCGCGCGGTGTGATTGCTTTCTGAGACCGCCCCTTCAAAAGGGATGCATCTTTTACAATTGCTCGCAGCACAGCCCAGCAGTATTGGCCCTTGCGGTTGCTAGATGGGCTCACAGTTTCAACTTGACACCCCCTGCATTATCAACATGGCTGCCGTGCGTATGAAGAGATGATGGGGTTTCCATGAGCTCTCAATTTGTCGCCATGTCGCCAGAAGTATGTGCCGACAGTCCGTGGGATTTATACGAGAAGCGATGGAACCGTCCGCTTTCTTTACAAATTGACATGGCGATCGTGCAAGTGTTTGTGACCGAAACGTCTCGCATATGATTGATCCACTTTCTGAGACTCTCGTTAAATTCAAACATTTTTCCGAGTTGAATGAAATGAAAATTCGCAGTTCATATGGGGACATTCTGGAAATGTCTGCCTGGTTCAGGAATCCTCAACATCAGGGCGCGCAAAGCAATCTTTCCGCCCGTTTTTTTGTGCAGACGTGAAACGCGGCCTCACTTCACGTCTGCGGGAGGAATATAAGTGTTAAGTGAAGGGCACGGTGTTCCGGCTTGTGACGCCGTGTAGCTCGGAGGAACGTACCGCTTCGATCCTGACCCTCGAAAAGTAAACGGAGCAAGAAACCAGCAGACGTAGGGCGGCAAGCACCTTGCCTTCCTCTTCGACCCTGATGATGGAAGCGATATTAGCCCGAAACGTTGATTGACTTTCACCGAACTGCACGACTTTATATCCCTGAAGATGGAACTCTGTATGGCCGCCGCTATGAATTGTATTTTGAGGATGGAACTGGCTCAGTATCGTGTGAGCCGCACTGAAGCGACCTGATGCAGTATTTCGCATTAGCTCGAAATATCTGTTTTCTCACTGTCATTTGCCGAGCCTACAGTTGTTTTGATCTGTCTTCATTGTGTTGCTGCGTTGTGTCAACGTGTTTCATGGCCCCCAGTGTTGTACACGTCAATACTGAAGCTCACAACTTGAACGCTCTCTTAAATAGCGTTAGTGGTGTGTTGCTTTTAGAGGATTTCAGTTTCCACTGGACGTCTTTTTCTTTTTAAAGAAAGAAAAAGAAGTCGAATACATCAGCCGTAGCCCTGCCAGGCGACGAAAAGGGAACCCGGTGTCTGGGCACATAACCGGACCACCCTGTTCCTGGGGGAATGTAAATACGGGAACCTGGCCCTCCATGTTGGGGAAGTATCGAATCTGAACAGTAAAATGTGGTCATGAGTCTCGTGGGACTTGGACCTGAGAATGACTGCGCTGGCGAGGCCCAGCAGCAATTGGAAATGACTGCTCCATCCTCTCATCAGAGAGGATGTAACGTAAGGACTATACCGCAAGTGTTGGAAAATAAAAATTCTGGTTGTTGGTCTCAAGGGGCTTGTCACCAAGACGAACTGATTGGCGGTAAACCGCCAGTCGTAAAGCAAGTCTGAAGAACCAACCAAAGGCAGAGGTCAGCTACACCCAGCTTCTCAGCAACAGAACTTCGTCCGTATATTCTACACCACTACAATAAGTACAGTTTAATAAGTGGCTGTCTCTTTATACAACGACATCCCCCAACATCACTCTTATGCTCTCACTTATAAACTTGGGTCTGCGTATCATCCGGTTTAATTGGGTGGGAAGTCATCCGGATCAGTAAAGTCCTAAAAGGTATAAAAACCAAATAATTAGATAATTTAATGTTATAAATAGTGCTGATGCAAATAAAAATAGTGTAAATGTAGAGCCCTTTCTGTATTTCAGCATCCTCTTACAATTGTTCACATTAACGTCCATTTGTCTATAATCCGTCTAAATTGCAACACTTTTTATTTTACACTTCGATACACTCTCTAACACTACATGTTTCAGCCTCAAACGGCCATCTTCATGTGTTTTTTACAGGTATTCAGTTAAGATTGTGTCGAAACTGCTACACTGTTTCACTGTTGCAATTCATTTTAAAAACCACACGCTGTAGTCTTCTTTTTAATTAAAATAATATAAAATTCTTTTATAATTTGTTACTTATTTTTTTGCTTCACTCAGGGTATCGTCATTTCCGTAAAATATAAGATGTTTTCCTTGGCAGCTTGTTCCTCACATTAGTTATCTGTAATTTCTAAATTCCTGTATTAATGTTTTTCTATTTGTTATTATTATTATTATTATTATTGTTGTTGTTATTATCATTAGTATTATTATTATGTTGTTTACTTTTTTTTGTACTTACTTTCTTCTGGTTTGTGTTTCTTCCTCAACGTGTGGTGTTGTCTTTACTAGTGCTGATGCGGTGTAATTGTTCCTGTATTTATAGTGTATAGTGTTATAGTGTTAGAGAGTGTATCGAAGTGTAAAATAAAAAAATGTTGCAATTTAGATGGATTATAGACAAATGGACGCTAATGTAAAGCCCTTTGTTTAAAAACTTTAAAAAGACAATACATTTATTCATCGACAGAAGACTCAGAAGTTGTACTTGTTTCTGAACGTAATAATGACCAGGTTTGAAGAAACTGTCTCAAGTTCTGTCTGAACAGACAAGTGACTCCTTCACCTTCTTAAACGCCACGTGCCTTTTTAAAGTACGCACTCAGCTGTGAACAGCATTTCTTATGTTTCGATCCGGATTAACTGGAACCGGGTTAGCGAGGGTTTATTGTATTACTGAAACATTGGACTTAATTCGTCTTACCTGCCTGTTGGCAACTAGCAGCGTCCTGCCGTTTGTCAGCTGTTCATGCAGTTCAGCTCATGTTGCAATTATCTGCTGGCAGCTCAATCTGTCGGCCAATTGTCGCCGCGTTTTGTTACTGACGTCTAACTCGAGACCTCGTTACGGGCAGCCGACCTGGCCGTTCAGAAGGGCCCTTGCTTCACGCTAATGATTTTTCTCCTTGCGTTTCCGTCACAAGTCACAGGGTTGCCCAGTAATTATGAATTGTGCCGCTTCTCAAACAATTTAAAAACCATCTTGGAAATTTCTCTCCTAAGTCGCCGTAGATTTCCTCCACGCCCCCAACGTTAGGAACACAAATACAGTTGCCAGATCTATCTCTGCAGTTACAGTTATATTACGACCGACGGTCAGTCGGCCAGTCTGTCTTGGTGTGAAGCTGCTGTTTGTGGAGGTGGGGGGGTCAAGACCAGATTTTTGTTAGTGTCAGGTAGTTGCGGGTTTGCTGATGTGGTACGCTCTGTCTGACGAGGGGACGGCTGTACCGTTTACAATTCCAGCTGGGCCTCGCCAGCGCAGTCATTCTCGGGTCCAAATCCCGAGGGACTCACGACCACATTTCAATGACTCAGATTCGAAGCTCCCCCAACCCGGAGGGCCAGGTCCCCCGTATTTATATCCCCCAGGAGCAGGGTGGCCCAGTTATAACCTCAGGCACTGGGTTCCCTTTCCGTCGCATTCTACGACTCGCAGGGCGACAGTGGATGCATTCGAAGCCGCCTCCACGTCTGGGGACCCAGAGTTACTTTGCGAGTCTCAGCGTGCCAACATCGAGTCCGACTGAAATGTGACAGCCCTCATGCGTGCTACATATCCTGTCTATCGCCGTGCTTAATTACGCTGACACGAGTGCACCCGGGATGGGATGCAAATGAAGGCACACTCGAGTTGACACTCGAAGAGAAGAGAATGGCTCTAAAGAATCTTGTATGGATGGAACTGGCTTAGAATCGTGTCCAGTGACGCGGGCTTTGATTAACAGAAATACCACTGACTGCGTATAGTCTCGCAGAATGAAGCCAGTCGCTAACGTGGCGAACACCTTGAGCCCCTCACCCCCCAATCATGCCAACAACCGGCTATTTCGTCGTCCCAGGACCCTTTGTTCCACTTGCAATTTGACATTGGCCGTCGTTATCGCCCTCCGAGACGCGCGGCAAGTGTAATTTCATGGTCACCCCGTCATGCATTGATTGGGCTCGCTCCTGCCCCAGCCTCCCCCGGGCGCTCCCATCTCAGAGGCTTTAGATTGGATTACTCCCGGCTTTGTGTGTGTATGCAATCCAGAGGATTAGCTGCACGGACAGACTGCCGTTGTGTGTACGTGTGTTTGTGTGTGTGTGGGGGGGGTAATGACGTTAGATCTCTTCGCTGGAGATTGTTTGGGGGTGAGGTTGCGTGATACCTTACCCCCGCATTCATCATGGACAGATTGTACACAAGGGGAAAGGCGTACCACTTCACACACTGGCCAGTCAAGCGCTGTACTCAAAAAGTTAGGAAGTGTGCGCATGACGCAATTCCGGTGCGTTTCGCTTACGTTTGTGTAATCACCTTGAAACCCATAAGGCGTGTGCGGGGCGTGAAGTCCGCCCTCCATGCAGCCTCTCCGCAGCTTGTGCTTAGAAACATTTCCCGCTCCGACGAACACTGGGCCATTCACGCTCGAAAAAGAAAAGTTGCGGTGCGGCGACGAATTCCGGAAAAAAGAAAGTGTAAAGACAGCTCAGTGAAGACCGTGTGAGAATACTAGTCTCTGTGAGTGATCTGTAAAGTGTAGTCACGCGTTGTTTAAGGGTGAAATAAAATCCGATTACCAATCCAAACCCCGTCCATAGTCAGCGCAATCGAAATTATGTTATTTGTTTGTACAGAATCCTGTTGGGGTTGGATACAAGCCACAACCCCCGTCTCATTCCCTGATTAATTTGTATCCCGTCTGAGAGTTGGTCGCTCTTGGTAATGATGCAGAAACCTCGTCGTCCTTTGTTATGAGGAGCCACAGCCCCTAGCAACCTTCATAAGATTCGCCGGTTTTGCAGGGCCAATATGAAACATGTCTGCTCTAAATGAAACTGTCGAGACGCCGAGGAATGCCCTGATACGACGTTGGGAGAGAAGTTTAGCGAAGAATGTAATATATTGTGCCTCAGGTAAACACAGGTTCGTCGGCCACAACCCGTTCTCTGTTAATGTTGAGTTTTGTGCGCTGGAACTCAGAAAGGAGCCGTGACGAGAGACTCCGTCTAATTAGGAAAGTTTGCTGGCCGTTTTTACGTATATGCGGGGACTGTCAGGAAGGGGGCGAAGCATGTCCTAACAATTAGACTATGTTTGTTCGAGAACGGTGAGTGGGGTCTGGACATGAAGGGCGAGGGGGAAACTGCACTGCTGGGAGGTCCTACCTTTCGGCACGTAGTATTATTCGAGCAATGAAATCAAGGCAGGTGCGATAGGTGTGGCATGTAGCACACGTCCGAAATAAGGGAGAATTTCTAGACCCAGTCCTGAACCGCTTTACGCGCCGAACATTTCCCACCCTAAACAAGAAAAATTTCTTTAAGAAAATCCTCTGCATTGAGTTCTTTTGCCTCAACAAAAAAAAAAACGCACAAGGAAACGTTGCTCTTCGGCAGTACACTCCTCGAGCACGGTCGCCATTTTGACTATTGAAACCAGTCTGTGAACATGCTCATGCGCGCCTGCCCCTAGACTGTGATGCTATCTAATGAGAAACATAGAAAACCTATTACATCCGTTACAGATGTTTTACTTCCGTTTACTGACTCTGCCTCGCATCTCAGGATACAGGCAAGTGTCGATCTGTTGTGAACACGGCAATGAACTTTTGGGTTGCATAAAAGGCAAAGGATTACTTGACTAGATTAAAAACGGTCAGCTTCTCAAGAAGAATTCTGCACCAAGGAGACGGTGTTCTCATCACGTGAAGCTGGAGCGATCACAGCAGAAACGTAACGCTCTAGACCGCTTTAACGTTTAAGCACTCCGCATTCTGCGCGCACACACAACGGTGCGCTTAATGTGTTCCGCACGCTTCGGGAATTTCCCTAAACAGCGTTAACTGGTTGGTTTTTTTTAGCGGTGATGCGGTTGTTTTCTATGAGGTAGGACTCGAACTTCGAAATATTATTCAGACGAAATTCAGGCTTCGATCACCACTCCGCACGGAGACACTCTTCACAGGTAGAAGTGACTAACACAGTCTGAAGCCCTGGGTTCGAACCCACTTAAGTACCACTTGTCGCACAGCGTTGCAATGTCTCGCCCTGTGGCAGTGATATTGAACATAAAAGGGTATTCCATTACAGCTTGGGTCAGAGCCATCAGAAGCTGACGGTCCCTCACCTGATTACGAATTTCCATACATTTTATGGAACCATATTCACAGGAGCCCGTCCGCCACTGGTATATAATAAACCCCGTCCACATCCATGCAGTCGGTTTCTTTAAGATACTTTTTAATATCGTCCTTTTCATTCCGCGATTTTCCCATCAACCCTTCTTTAGCTACGAACATTCCCTTGATCACCTCGTTAGTTCGCTCTTAACGTCAGAAACCAAGTTTCACACCCGTACAGTACGGAGAAGGCACTTTGCAGTGTCTGTATTGTGTACGGTACGGAACAATGTATTGCCGCCATCTTCACGGTCGAAGAATACACTAACCGAAATTACCAACCCACGCAGAATGCAGTAAGCAGGCTTGACCTGCTCATTGACCCTGAAGAATACGTTCCTCCGAAATGTCTGTAAACTTCTACATACCCCTGCGACGTCACATCGCAGAAAGAGTGGATTGAAAATAGATACCCCTCTCCCGCACGTAGAACAGTTTTTTTTTTTCAGTAGAATTACTGGAAATGACACTGATACGCCCGGGGAAGCTGATTTGATGGTCATAAAGGTACGAGCACGACAGTTTGAGTAACACTGCCGCAAAGAACAGGCATGGGACCTGTCCGTGTCGAGTTTCTGGCCTCAGAGCCATCTGGCGGCGGACACGATGTCTCTCGCTCCCTGCCTCCCTACCACCCACTTGAATTGACCACGATTGGAACTTAGTGAACGCACCCCACTGCGCGCTTCACTTGTTTGAGAGAAAGTGGAGCGCAGCGACGTGGGCGGACAGATTTGAAACTAATGCACGGTGCATTTGGCGGTATGTTTAGCGTCGGCGGTTACTGAGTGGACACAACATTCGACGTATAACATGTTTTAACAGGGATATCAAGGTGTGTTTTTGTGTTTCTGTGATTAGTGTAGGGGTGACATGTGGGCACTTGTGCAGCTTTCTTCAGGCACATCACCTCCCCGCCTGACGGTGAGTACTTTTGTCGCTGCAAGTGTACCTTATATTCAATGCCACCAACACAACCGTGTAGCTTATTTAATTTAAACCCTCGCTAATCCGGATGACCTCTCCCTTCCAAATTAATCCGGATTAGCTAGAGTTTACCGCAGTTGTGTTGATGATCTTGGAAGTAATATCTAGAGGTTGCTCAGTCCTCATGGCGGTAAATCGTAAGATTCCTGTGACATGGGATGTTTATGTAGTCTGGTAGGTGCTACCGACGTTTCAGAACAACCTGCTTCACCTGGCTTCTCAACAGAATAAGGGATACTGTTTCTCTTCGTAATTAATGCCACGCCTGTTTATGAAAAAACATGAAACTAACCGGGACAGCTCAGTCGGTATAGCGACCAGCTAGGCTTGCACGACCCAGGGGTCGGAGTTCGAGTCTCTTCTCTACGTCGTCCACACCGGTTCTGTGGTCCACCTAGCATTCTATCCAATGCGTACCGGTGGGGCGGGGCGGGGGGTTCTTTTACCCGGGGTAAAGCAGCCGGGAGGTTTAGTTGATCACTCATCTCCAACTAGTGCCGATGTCAAGAAGACGTGGATCTATACATCCACTCCACCATACATCTTTGCATAGTGCGTAATTAGTTAAGCACAGGGACTATTTTACCTTACTGACGAACTCCATGGAGCTGGGGTCCTTGAGAAGCCAACCATTGATCTCCACATGTGCCAGAGGAATTAAATCCGCACATTCCCATCCTCCTTCGTTCTCTTAAGATTCGTTTCAGTAATCTCAAGTCTTCCAAGACTCTGTATGAACGCCTCCCTTGTGCGTGCTACATGCCGTACCCATCTCTTTCTCAGTCCCCCTGACCCCTGGCAGCCGCAAAGAGAGGAGTGACTTCGAATGGGTTTCGGTGAAACTGTCGACACATTCCAAGTTTGGTTAAAATCGGTCAACAACGTTTCTGCGCATACACTTTACACTTTCTGTGAGTCTTAGGTTTTCGAGTTATCTTTGTGTCTGTTATGGTTAAAGGCCACTTGTGACACGGAGTAGCTAACTCGCTTTTCCACCCCTGTGTCTGTCTGTCTTACTGTTGGCTTTGTACCGAAATGTCCCGGGGTCGGGCGGTTGGCTGGCTGTATGTACGTCAGATAAGGTCTCTCCTTTTGTATGACGAGAGAGAAACTCCCGCCCAGTGTAGTAATGCAGAGCGCGTTTTGTGTTGAGTGAAGAAACTTTGACGCCCCACAAGATGTGTTAACTGTCTGGATGCTTTGCACGAGATATCTCGCTTAAAAGTATTATACTGTGGGCCGAGTTGGTTCCGTGTTCGCCCTGCCTCGCTAATGGAGCGTCTGTTGTATCGTCTCCGAGCACAAGAGCGAAGCAGTTTCAGAGACAGGTAAACTGAGCTGCCTTGTAGCCTTGGATATAGCGCTGTGTAGTCCGTTGAAGGCCAGCCGACGTTTCGGGGGAAACATGTCGCTTCTCCATCTTGAGAGTTGGAAGAGTGGGTGAGCCAAGCAAGAAACGGCCACTTTGAGGGCCTCATATCCTACACAGATTTCAAATGCTGAACACTTGCTCATCTCTCGTCTCCCGGACTGGCCTCTGCTCTCTCACACTTAATTAAGTCTGCAGTTCTCAGTTCACACTCTTTGCTTTGTCCGTAAAGAGAACTCTGATAGACAAGGGCTGTCCAGTTTCCGCGGCGTATAAGAAGCGTGTAGGAAGCTGTCCCACTGCAAATACCGACGCAGACGCCAGATGGCTAGCGCTCCTGGATCGTGGTCGTGAGGTCAACAGCTCAGATTTCGGCGCTCGGGCTGGCTATCGTGAATGTGAATCTTTTATTGGTATTCCTCAGCCCTTCCAGGCGAATTCCAGGACCGTACTTAAAGTTAGGCGACGGCCACTTCCTTGCAGATCCTTTCCCGTTCATTTTCACTTATTTATAGGTAATTATCCAGACGCTCTGTACGTCGGTTGTAGGTGGAAATGAGTATTTTGGCGGATGTGCCCCCACTCCCCACAGTACTGGGTGGACTCTATTGAGTCTCGCAACGAAAGAAGAAAAAGACGTCTGCAGTTTGTGGGATTGGAACTCGTGTTGTGAAGCTCAGGATGACAAGGCCAGTTCTCCTGCAGTTACTGGACAGCCCTGTGACTGCAACAGGCGCGCGGGGTGCCGCTGTCGCTGCTGCTTTGAGAGCCTCTGATATACTCCGCGAAAGACAACACAACTCGATTTAATTATTTCCATGTGCCCTAACACGCTAATCGCCTTTCCTTACGAGCCCCGTTCTGTCTTCTGTAATGGAGTTGGCTTCTCGTTTCCACCAGTCACTTCTCTGAATGCCCGAAGCGAAGGTTGTTATGTCTCCCCTCTTCTCTGCTTATCGAGACAGGCGGTAGGACTCCTTGGGTGGGGGATCAGACCATCGCAAGGCCTCTGCATGGGCACCCACTATCTGTTTAGCCTCCGGAAGGATGCAGTGTTTATACAACGCCTTTAGCGTCCCACTGGAACCTATCAAGTCCAGTCTATAACTGAACGTTCACACGTTTTCGTATGTGCGTTCAACGCACAGAATATCGCTGTATTGTGTTCTGTGATCCATCTTAGTACCTAGCACAGCGCTAGTTTTGTCTTCGGCTTTATGTTTGCACACCTGCAGTAAAACCGACGGCACAGGATTAGAATGTACTAAAGTGGATGGACGCCCGAACCAAATCTTGTGGAAATGTGTCCATTATGATGCGCTGCAAGTTGCAGAGACTGTTCGAGACTGCCCCCACCCCCTTGCAGTGACAGATGGCCGAACCTGTGTGTCTTCAAAACCGCTAATATAGTTCCCACCTCAAAAGTTCGCAAAATTGCCGTGTTTTTTATTTCTGGTGTGATGTTGGTGTTTTGCAGTTGTGCCAGGCGCACGGCAGCTCAATTCCGCAGCCCCACTGCGCACAGAGTTGCCTCGCTAAGCCTGCTTTTAACCTGTGCAATTCTTTCGACGCGGCCCGTTGATAGTTGACAGCCATATTAATGCGTAATCTTCCATGCCGGGATGAACAAGATGGCGGACTCGTCCATCAATTCTCGGGGCTTTCCTTCACGTCTAATGGGGGCTCTTAAAATCCAAGTTTCCCTGCGTGACGCTAATAAATATTGCGTCCGTTGCAGAGTCAAATTAAGCGGCAAGTGTTCTGCTGGTGAAGGGGGGGGGGGAGCCTTTTCTGTAACCTGGAACTGGTGGGCAACCGGAAGCAATCTTACGAAAGAAATTAACGATAATAGATATTAAGATCCTGGATCTGAGGCTCTCAACTTCAGGTCCGAAAGCGTAAGTCAAGGCAACATATAAGCAAGACGCACACTACAAGCTGGGCTGATACAGTAGAACCTCAACTGAATCGTCATGTGACGCTATACAGACGCTTATTCGGGAGGTGCTCGATTCGAAACTGGGTTTCCATAATACAATTGCTGAAAGAATGTATAATATAAGGTGACGGGCCGCGCGGTAGCGTAGTTGGCTGAGGAACTATGCTACAAACCGGAAAGTCATGGGTTCGATTCCCAATGAGGTCATTGGATTTTTCACTTCACCTCTTTCCAGCTTCAGTATGGCCCTGATGTCGACTCAGCCTCTGAAAAAAATTAGTACCAGGAAACTTCCTGCGGGTAAAGGGCGGCCGGAGCCTAAGGCTGACCACCTCACCGCCATCTGTGAGAACCTCGACGTCTGACATCCCTTTGGGCCTCCACGGCCTGTTACAAGGATATATCTAGTTTTTTTTTTTAGCTTTATGTAAGGTTATGGGGGGGGGTGAGTCAGTCCTCTGACACTTTTGAATCGGCGTTTCTTTAAGGAGGGACGTGTGTATACCCCTTAATGCGCGCAGTGGAATTTGCAATGATTTGTGGGACATGCTGTGCGCCATTGATCTCTGTGCCTGTCCTTTCTGTAAGACATGTGACTGGCACCAAACACTACTGGAATACCCAGTGCGCAGCTCAGCGGACACGAACGAGAAGTCAGACTGTACATGTTGCTTTACAGCCGACCGCGCTGTTGTATGTAACACATCTGTTACCACAGACACATACACTAGCCGCCGCATGGGATGTTGTGCGCGCGCAGGTGAAACATGTGTTTTATTGCGCTCGGCCATTACACGCCAACTAGAAGCAATTGTACAGCTAATTAGCTTGAAATGTGTGTGCTTTGGCTTCGCGCACACGTTGACTGACTGCCTGAACCCGGGCTTCGAAACTGGCATGGGGCATTTATCGACGTTCCTTTGTTTTGCGTTCTAATAGCGGACACCTGATCCCTCATCCAGGGGTGGCCCACCCTCGTCTTAATATGGATGTAGGAAAGACCAACGTTTAAATCCGGCCATAGCACCAAGTGAAAGAGAAGGGTGCTACGTTGCTGATTAATTAGTGAGGAGGACGAACTCTAGCTGGGACAGCAGCAGATCTGTGTAAATGCAGTTCGTATTACACAGTGCCTGGAGCAGCGATACTGGAATATTGTGTAGACACGTGAAGTTGGCTTCCAACACAGGTTTCCACCCACAAATGTGGAGCACCGACGTTTCGGAGGACCGGGTTCGTGGCAAGAAAGGTGAAAGGTACCGGCAGCGCCCTTTGGGTGGGGTGCGGGGCTTCAGTCGTTTGCTTCGATCGGCGTGTTTGAGGCGCCTGCTTTGTTACCCGGTCTCCCGGTGTCAGATATATTTCGAGATTCGGGCGTTCTCGCGTCCCTGTGGAGCACGCAGAAGATTCGCTCTTGTCGCGACACGTGTCCGCACAGAAGTTTCACAGCAAGAAGTTGCCTTCCCGAAGTTTCTAGAGCAAAACCACTCACACATACAATCGCGCACGCGCGCTGCTGATTACTGTTGATGGGGCTGTCACGGACAGCTTGCAGTGATTCATCGCTCTTGTTTCTAGAAGCCTGGGCTGCGGGGTGGGGATTCTGGCCCTTGTCTGTAGTCTCCTAGAGGCATGATGTAAAGTAAAGCTATCCCCTGTAACAGGCCGTAGAGGCCCATGGAGCTGTGGGACGTTGAGGCTCCCAGATGGCGGTGAGGTTAGCCTTACGCACCTGCCGACCAGCCGGCCTTTACCCCTCGAGCTCGAACCGCAGACCGGCGACTTTTCGCGGTTCTGCTCTCGTGTATCGATCTCGGGTCCGTTTGCTTTCTGGACCGCGAAATTTGTCCGTCTGTGAACCCTAGCAGCTCTATGTCTCGTTTATTTAACGACCCGGGATCAACTGCAAACGTTACATATCTTAGAATGAACGTGTGTGGCTCAGACCAGGGTGAGATGAGTGGAACGTGTAGCACGGATGGGATAAACACAGAGGAGCGTGTCGCTGTGTAGCGTAGTACAATTTCCAGGGCGTCCCGGTTCTCCCTCTTCTTTTATCGCTTTTGTTAATGTTCTGTCCCGCATATGGAGGCAGTAGGTTCCTCCGAAACGTCAGTAACGGTTCCCACCGTGCTGAAGGGCGTCACATTCCAGAGGTCATATGTAGCTCACAGAACAATATTGAAATTGATTTTTAAGATACAGGGTTCTTAGGGCTCGGATTGGATACATGTGGCTTGAAATAGGGTCGGGTCTTGTGAGTCGCCCTTCCGTAAAGGTCGGGGATTTCTCAAGTATGTGAGCGACTACAAGATTCTCAGGAAGGCTTCTGCGCGATAACTGACGTCATGCGTTAAGCAGGCTTGCCAACTTCCTGCAGCCACTGGACTGAGTCACGCAGTAGACGTAGTGCAAAATTTAATCGAAATCCGTTACACGTTTCCCGAGGGATGAGCCATGCTGGTGCTCCTTAACTTTTTCCGACACAGTGGCAACCATTTGTAACGCCCACCCGCTTTCACTGCATTGCTGTAAGTTACTGAACGTGAGACTTGAGACTGGGCTGCACTGCCGAACTCTGCTCCCGTTGGACCGAGAGCGCCCCTCTCTCCCCACAAAGATAAATTAATTTAGGCTGAGCGCAGCAATAATTGTCAGGGTGGTCGATTTTCCCATCTCCACCCCACAAAAGGCAACATTGCCCCCTGGGGCGCATAGTTTTCGAAGGCCAAAGTTCTCTCTCAACTTGGCGCGCGGGCCTCCTCTTGTTTCTATGGCGTGACGCGTGATTCGGGTGCCGGTTATATCTCACAGAGTGAGAGAGAGAGAGAGAGAGAGAGGTAGTGACCGAAGGACGGAAACACTTGTATAATTTCGGGTTTGGGGGGAGGTGCGCGCACTGCATAATTTGTACTCCTCATCACATTTTCAGAGGGTCTGTGTTCATGTTACTATCTTACCCTGTGCTCTCCTGGCGAGACATCAACATACACCTGGTTCTCTCTGTGTACTCTTACAGACAAAGCTTCTGTGTCCTTCACGGTATTTGTGTCGACCAGTTATGTACTACTGTACGTGCAGAAGGCACGCTAGCCCGATTTTTCTCCCGTTTAATGTTAACTTTTTTCTAAAGAAGTTTGAGGCTCTGGTTTGGATTCATCTGGCTCAGCGTAGGGACTAGTGATTGGCTCTTGTGGATACGGTAAAGAACTTTGCGGTTCCTCGAAAGACGGAGACGAGTTGAGTGACTGTTAGGGCCCTCATACACACACACAGTTTGGCCTTCCGATGGACCTTACAGGCAAAACTGTGAAAGTTGGTCGATCGGAAGGCCAAACTGTATGTGAAGAAGGGAAGGGCTACCTTGAGTTAAAGCATAATGCAGTTCGTTTATTGAGTGATGATCCTGAAGATGGAGGCCGTATGTTCCTCCGAAACAGTGTCTCTAAACTTCTGTTTATTTGAGACAGCTGCTGTGTTGATAGGAATTTCGTGGTTTTCTTTTGGATGGTACCTCGATTAGGCAACAGTGGCTTCCTTCCGAATTCTTTCCAGGTCATCAATGATCCTACCATTCGACGCTGTATAGTTAGGGTAGTCAGTCACAGCGCCTTAAAATAACCCCCCTCCCCAACTACAAGGGTCGAACACCCACCCTAGAAGCTGTATGCTCCTGCCTGTTTGCGGCAGGCCCTGGGCGAGACGAAGAGAAGTGATTTCCGTTGTTGGGCGATCTGTTACGCGGGCCCGTGGGCAGCAGACCGCCGCTCGATACAAGTTTATTGAACAATCAAAGTTTTCCACAAGAACGGGCGCACAACATGACGAATCAACGCAATAAAACTTTCTGTAATGCAGTTTCGAACTCCGGGGAAGAAAGTTTAAATCGTATAGGTCCATAATTTTTTTATTCTTGACGTTGCGGCTACTCTCCCTCCAAGGGGCCCAGACCCCCCGGATCTGATTCATCATCCTCGGTTCCTTTACTTTTAAACATTCCACATCATTTGTCACTTCCGCAAATTCTGCTGCAACTGTTTCGTTCCCATTCTGTCTCTGCGTCTCTGGGGCGTGGGGGTGTGCATTATTTGTATCCACAGTCCGGCCGCTGGCAATACAGAGTGTGGCACGAACTCCCCTGTTTCCGAGACACAAGTACTGGCCGGTCCAGAAACCGACAGAGGCGACGGACAGTTCTAACTACAGCCCGCGTGCGATCCCTGGCGCCTCCTTCGTGTCACACAGGGAGCCTCGAACCCGAAACGTCCCAGCGGCAAGCTTGAAGTCGACAGATTATATATACCGGCGTGTCTCGAGGGAACGCTAGCTAGCTGTTTCGAGTTGCGCATCCCTGACGCCACTGTCGGCCACTAGCGCTGATCATTAAATCGCGGCCACACCGTTCGTATGTGTACGTGGTTGCTATATGTACCAGCCTCCGTAACGCATGAAACGTGCATGAGCCGTACTTGCAAACAGCTATTGCGTGCAGTCTATGGCAGATGGCAGCACCCTCCAGCGAAGAGTACTTAGGTAGCACAGTGAAGCCATGACAGCTGGTACGGCTCTGGACGTCTGCCGAATTTTTTTTTGGGGGGGGGGGCATTTCTTGTCGCGGATTTAATGTTTTATTAAGTTGGTTATTTAACGATGCTGTTATTTACCGACGTTATCTCATTCTTTGGAGTTATTTAGCGTCCACTGAGATACAAAGATTCACTGGGAACGATCTCGCAGGAAGACATACGTTCGCCTGGAGTGACTGAATAAGACAGTCGCTGTGGTCGTTAGACGAGTCTCGAGTTTCCTGCGGAAGTATTGCTCCACCTGTAGTAATCGTCTGTATTAGGTGGAAGCTAGTAACCAGCTTCTTGTCCTTGCGGCTTTACCCCTAGGGTAAGAGCCAATCCGGTACAGGTTGGATAGGTCGTGGGGTGGTCCCGGGGACCAGTCTGGAAGCTGTGTTGAAGAGAATCGCCGGGAATCGAACCCCAGTCTTAGTGTATGTCGTCTAGCCCGAGGGCTAGTTACTATACTGACTGAGCTGCCGACGCACCGTGTGAAGTAAATCGCTGGATCACGTGGTAGTGTATATTGTAACTGATGTGCTGTATTACCTAACAAGTAACTTTGTGGTGTATAAAACCGGTCCGGTGAAGATAGTGGCTGATACAGAACGCAAATAACTTATTTCCACCCTCCGCTTGTCTTTTTCACCCCCCTGGACCACGTCCCAAATTAAATTGTTTCTTTTTGTGTCCCGCGATGTGTATATTTAAAATTCAAATGAGACATTTCACTGAACTGGTTGCTCTGTGGTTTGCGTCGCGACGCCGCATAGGGTTCACATTGCGACTCTTTCTCTCAGTAAATTCCATCCGACGGATGGGCTTTCAGCTGTTTCAGTGGGATTAAAGCGGTATGCGATCTTCGTACGAGATCATTTTGCACCTGCATAAGACAGGGCTATCACAGTCAGCTAATGTACATTTCGATTTATTTGTCGTGGCCGCTATGTTGCTCATTAGGGGAGTTATAGGAACAAGTAGTGGGTGCCCCTTCAGCATCCTTTTAAACCAAAGTGGTAACTACAGGTACCACTTCGTCAACGTTTCAGAGACCTCACACTTTGCCTAGAGTGTGTGTTTATGTAGGCTATGCATTTCGTATGAGTCCCAGACTGCGATTGGCTTCCTAAGCAACTTTATTAACCGACTGGCGTTTATTATGTTCCTGCGAGGTAGGAANTCCATCTTCAGGGTAGAAAGAAAAATATAAGAAATCCGCAGGCGAAGAGACCGTGAGAACCGGTAAAAGCAGTCTCACGGTCTCTTCGCTTGCGGATTTCTTATATTTTTCTTCTACCCTGAAGATGGAGGCGATACGTTCCTCCGAAACGTCGGTTAACACCACATATACACGGTGCCAAATCCTAGAAGACTGCTTTCTTCAATTTCATTATTATTCACTGAAATAATTGCTGTACATTTATTTTTAATTACTTAATTTTTACCGATTTATAAATTTTGTATCTTGTGTTGACTCTCGAAGCTGTAGACCTTTTGAGCCAACAGCACGTGAAGGGACGGCGAAATTTGTGTTGTGCTCTCTATACTCAGTTCATCACAAGTGTCTCCTAGTGGCGAACAAATTAATCTCAGTAGCACTGATTCTCATGTTATCCAGCTCCCCAGTCCGTCCAATCAGATTCGTTTACCTGCCCTTAATCACATTCATGGAATACATGTCTCATTGGCCCTCGTGCCTTATGATTAATTCCTTTTTATGTTAACCCAAATAACCCTAAAGGGGGAGGTGAACGAAGGATGAGAGGTTCGGCCTATCCACGCCCACTACACATTACAGTTGGCGGGAATAAAGTACCGCAGGTGTGAGATCTGGCACAGTATAACCATCACTTCCTTTGATATGTCGTCATTAAATATCAGTAACACTTTTGTATGGTCACCACAGTGTTGACTGACCGCTTTGGATGCTGAAGCGTCCCACGTCGGTGTATTGCACTCGCATTGCTGATGTTTCTGGACGCCGTCCATCGTGTATTCTGACAGGACACGACGTTTCGGAAACCGGATCTGTGTCCGTCCCTAGGCGAGATTGGGGGGGGGGTAATCGCTGGACCAGTGATTGAGATAATCTTTCCTCACAGATCCAACTGAACGGGAACATCCTCGCCCTTTAACCTGAGGATGGAAACAGAACGACGTTCTTTCTGACTGCTAGAGGATGGACGACGTCCAGAAACTCGCTTATTCCGAGTTATGTTTTTGTTCGGCTTCGCGCAGTTTTTACCGTGTACTTGGGGCATAGAATCGTTGGCCACTGGCGATTGCGATAGAGTTACCTCATTTGATTGCCATCGTGTGCGTCCGTCAGGAAACTGACTCGCCCATATCCGTAAATCCGACTGTACCAGTTCTGCGCACGGCCACCACAGAATTGTTTAAAAATTGTTTTCATTGTTAGTGGGGTGGGGCTAAGTCCCTTGTACTGCGGCCACTTCTGGCCTGTTGTACCAGCCCCAGATGATAGGTGAGGATGATTGTGGAGCAGTTGGTGGAATGATTGGCAGGGGAAACCGAAGTACTCGGAGAAAACCTGCCCCAGCGCCACTTTGTCCACCACAAATACCACTTGACCAGACCCGGGATCGAACCCGGGCCGCCGCGGTTGGAAGCCAGCGACTAACCGCTTGAGCTATGGCGCGGCCTGCCACCACAGAATAGTCAGACTGTGCCTGCCACTGCGTGTACAGCAGCTTGCGCCGACAGTGAACTTGTGCTTTTTCCTTTCGTCGTTATTTTTAATTTCCTTTTTCATTCCATTCCTTTTGTTTGCGGAAGTCTTCTCTTCTACAATAAAAAGAACTGTTCTGCAGAGTCTGCAGCGGAATTTTATTCGAATTTAAGAGCCATTGTTCATATTCAGGTCCCTCAACTTTTGCCTGTGTTCTTCATGAATATGTAGCGACGTACCGCTCAGTTTACCTCCCGCATTCAAAACGAATTTACAGCCCCACTACGTGTTTTGAAACCGGGCGCCCTGTAGACCTAACTTCACACCAACTTCTTCCATTTCTGTTCGGAACTCAAGAAGGTACGTGTCGGAAAAACTGGACAGTCATTTGTGTGCAACCAGGGAGCCGCGAAATGTCAGCGGCCCGGTAGAAATTCCAGCACATCCTGTAGCAGCGGAACGAGAGGTCGGGATTTGTGATAAATATTTACGGCCCGAACAGCTGTGTCGCGGACAGTTACAGGATGGCAGTGGGGGGGGATAATGACCACAGAAGAGGGGAGGAGAGATGGGGGAAGTGAAACAAAATAAGCAGATACAAAAAAAAAAAACTGAAAAACACAAGGCCTGACAATAAAGTTCCGGGACTAGGGGGGGGAAATGCAAATCAAAAATTGTTATATTTATATTCAAAGTAATCTCCTGCTAACTTGAATGCATTCGTTGAATCGTTAAATAAATTGAAAACAGTAAAGGAACAGTGTTCAGTTCGACCTTCACGCTTTTCCTTTGATGTCTTCAACATTCTGGAACCTCTTTCCTCTGAGGGCAGTTTTCGCCGTAGGAAAGAGAAAATGCAATAAAGGAGATTGGGATTAAGTCTGGATGAAGCTTTGGCATGATGTGTGTGTGAATCTCCGTGAGTCTGTGTGCAGGGACGAGATTCGCGTGAATCTTCATAAAGTATTTGACGAATCGTCTCCTTATTGATCATTCTGAGAATTCGTCGACGATCTCGTGTCACGATTGCACGGACATTTGCGGTTGTAAGGGCGCCTGCTTCTTGGACCAAGACTAAAGATTCTCACGCTCGCCTTCAAATCGTTTAAGCGACTCAGATGCCATTCAGACAGACTCGTTCGTATAGGAGAGAAGGCATCGTCACCACGAGGACTGTGCTGTCAGGTGGACAGGTTCAGTACCTTTTTGCCCTTCTTGAAACAAATTTGTTTCGCTCATTGCTTCGTCCCTTACGAAGCGTCACGGCGATCTGCGCGGTACAAAATCTGAAGCACGACTGTGCATTCGCGACAAGAGAGACGTGACTGCGTACGTCAAGTCCGCCAACGAAAAATTAAAAGAAAAATAGTGAGTTTCAAAGAACATATTACAAAATCTGTCTACCTGTCATACGTTGTGTAGGTAACCCCCGGTCCAAGTGTGAATTTCCCACTTGCGTGTGAATGCCTGGCGTATGTTGAAAACATACTGCTTTAAGTTTCTAATCGTGGCATCAAGGTCTGCGGCATTGACCGGCGGTTTTGAGCCAAATATTTGAGGTCCCATCGACATTATCTAGTTCTGTGGATCCGCGGCACAAGCGGTGCTCCTGTATTTGTATCCACGCAGTAAAGGTTACCGCCGTAGCAGTGGTCCGGGCCTGAAACAATCGAGTTTCTGTTTCCGCCCTTAATTTATCACCCGCACGCCTCTTCCTTGGTTCCTGGTCCCTGATGATCTCTGCGGCGAGATGCACTAAGGGCTTCCTGGGGAGGCTCTGTATACCGCGTGTCGCATGAATTCCCCCCCCCACACGATGCGTCAGGCTCATCCTTCGCAGGACGCGTAAGCAAGCGTTGAAATACCCCGTGCTTAATTAAGCACCGCGTCATGGCGAGCGGAATGGGAAGTGGAGGTATAGCTTCACTCTCCGGCCGCTTTGCGCGCCGGCAGGATTGGCTGGGCCCGAGAGAGCCGGTTTGGACGCTGCCCAGAACGGAAACAATGAGCCGCAGCGCCGCGCAGGTCTGTTGTGTTGTAGGTCACGTGATCGGAATATGCGTGAAGGCGGTGAAAATGTACGACGCGAGTAGGGAATTCCCCAGAATATGTTGAGAGGGAAACAAACAGATAATTTTCGTTTCATGCATCCTGTTGTGTTACAATATACAGTTTATTTATTAAAACCGTCACAACACAACTATATTAAGGTCACTGCCAAGTTTGGCTCTGCAGTTTTGTAAGCTTTTGCGCTATTTAGCGTCTGTCCCACTGTTGCCTGGGACTAGATCACCAAACGGTCTTAGAAGAACATGAATGACATCTCAGTTTATGCTTTGTTATGTTTTTAAAAGTGTAAAGTACAGTGGTAATTGTATGCATCACTTTGTTTAACACACGTAGGGTTTCTGCAGTCTGCCCACACACAGTGTACGAGTACTTACGTGTGTTCCGTACGGTTCTCGCAGCAAACAGCATTCATTATCCGATTGGTCGTTGTCATGAGGTACGGACTAGATATAAAAACTGTGTATCCCCTCCCCCCGATCTGACTCACCGCGCTTTACAGGTCAGAAGAAGGCTGCGTCAGTCCAGAAACAACTTACAGGANGGCTAGCTCTTTCTAACGGACCCAACAGAATAGGTGTTTCCCTTTTCCTTCACCTGAGGACGGAAACAGATCCAGTTTCCGAAACGTCGTGTTTTTATTTGTTATCTTAAAAACCAGGACGATGGATAAAGTCCAGAAACCCAATATATCAGTGTGTTATACACCATCGTCAGAATCCTATAGTAACAACTTACAGGAGCCTTACACCCACGCCACACACGTACCCTTTTTTGTGGAGAGGCGTTGGCAGCTGCGAAGGCAAGGGGCATGACCCGACAGATAATCAGTGATTCGGATTTCATAGTGAAATTGCAGGCGGAAGATTGCGATGGTCTGATCCCCCATCTAAGGAGGCCTGACACCTGTGTAGTGGGTGGGCCGAAGACCCGGAAGATGGCTCGCGCCAGAGTGGTGGGCGAAGTCTGCTTCATCCTTACATATCTGGACCCCCCCTCTTCTGTTTGCTGCTCTGCTCTCATTCTGAAGCCATTTCGTTTTGTTCAGGTGGGTGCATGGCTCAGACCGCTCACACTTTCAGACTTCACGCTTTGAGAAGGAGGATGAGGTGAGCAGGCCATGTAACTTGCGTTGCGTTGATGAGGGATGTCGTAATGTCTGAAATGAAGTGCTGGGGCTTGGCAATGGATGGGAGGTTTGAAATGAATGTTCACAAAGTGTGCAGGTGTGAACTGAATTTGGAAGGGGACCAGAAACCAGCCGAATGTCAATAAATGGAAACAATAAACAGGCCTTTTTGAAATCCTAAACTTTGACTTGTACAGAAGCCATGTTTTTAGCAGTCTCTCTGGACGCTCACTACCCCAGATTTAGTTTAACAGATATGCAGCAGGTGTAGGCTGTTATGTGCACGGTAATGAACCTTCCTCATTCCATAAAGGGCACGGAATTTCTCGACCAGCTGAGCTACAATTAGCGTCTCAAGAGGTATCAGTTGAGGTGGCTCTTGTGAAGGCGGCAATGATGTTTTGACGGCCTCAGAGACTGTCAGCTTTACAAAGAGGCCTCTACCCAATGAAGGTAGTTGCTTCCTACTGTATGTGCACCTCCAGTCCCGTGTGCCTGGCTTCGAAACCTGGCAGGGATGCGGATGCTCTCACTCTGCTGTGTAACGTCATACATGCATCAATTCTCCGACAGGTGGCAGCATTATGCCACTGTGATTTCCTCCGCTACGTGCAGGTGTCACTTCCAACCGGTTCCACGATCGTAATGCCGAATTGTACGCTGCGGCAAGCCGAGTCTGTGACGGAGCCGGAATTCAGAGGAAATCTGTCATTACGGGAAAAATTCTGTGATCCGAAGGACGCAGTAACCAAAACTGGAGACGTGTTAATGGATAATTGGGGAGGAGCAAGTAAATAAGGAGATAAAGAGCTCCGAACGAGCAGTGAAGAAGACTACAGCGCAGTCGCCGATAGCCCGTGCCGTGTGACGTCACTCTCCTAAGTTCAGGGTAAGTTCGGACCTTGCGCGTGGTTCTATGAAAACTTAGCCCGTCACCTTGGCGATGGCCCAGACTTTGGGGGGGACAGGGTGCGGAGACTGGAGAGGAGCCTCATAGTTGAACTCAGTGTGGGCAAAAATGTTGACAGCGTGGTAAACTGCAGGATGAGATGGGCGGGGTATGTAGTACGCAAGGGAAAGTCAGAAATTCGTTCAAATCTTGAACGGAGAACGTCAACACAAAGGTATAGATAAGATGATAATATTAATTATGTAGCCTGGATTGATCTGGCTCAAATCAAGGACCGATGGCAGGCTGTTGTGAACACGGTAATGAACCTCGAGTGCCTGAGTGACTATCAGCTTCTCGAGAATGTGGCCTGCCTGTTTGTTACGTTTCCTTGAAGTGGGTTCGGACCCACCTCGGTCATGAGCCCACTGGGCCCAAATTTCTTGGGTCGTTGCGTTGAATTGTATCGTGGGTGTGGCGGTTGGCAGACCTTCGTGTTGCTTGACTTGTGGCCTGAGGATGGTGTTCCATGGTTTTCCGCATACCCTCCAGTCAGATATTGTGACGGAATATGTACTCATGCTCCAGCCGCGTTGCCACGTCGTCATGGAGACTCAGCTTTGGGAGGGAGGAGGGCAGGTGTAGCTCCACTAATTCCAGCCGCTGACGCTAGATGGACACAGTGAGGGCGGGTGCAGTGATGCCACCTGTCCTTGCTGGGGATCGAGCTCGAGTCGGGACGGATGCAATTGAGACGGCGTTACCAAACGAACTAAGAATAGCGGAGAGCAGAAATTTGTTCTGAGGAGGAGGAGGAATGCGTTCCAGTGGAACAGCTGACAGGATAACGCAGTGTTAAATTTAACCTCCCACAGACAGACTGTCTCCTTCCTGTGGCGCCTGGATGGAGCTGCTGGGGTCCGTGACGCCGTCTTGTCCGGTAGGAGGCCACTGACGTTTCGGTGGAACTATACTGCCAACATTTTCGGAGTCGAAAATTTATGTATGCCAAGCAAGAAGCCAGGAGGCAAGCAGAGCGAACCGCGTGTGGAAAATTGTGGTTTTCGTATGAAATATAAGGCAGTACCTCCAAAACGTCGGTGAACTCTTGCAGGAGTGCACAGCGTTACCCATCCGAGAAGTTACCTTCTGGTCACCGCTGTCAACGTCAGAGGCAACACGTTTGACTCTGTGGTGAGGGGTGGGACAGGAACAGGTTTCTGAACGGATTTACATTAAATTTGAAACTGACAAATTTTACTAAAATGACTCCATATGTTCGAACCTTGCATAAAATCAGTCAACAATAACAGACACTTCATATGAAGACGT
This sequence comes from Cryptotermes secundus, assembly GCF_002891405.2. Lineage (NCBI taxonomy): Eukaryota > Metazoa > Arthropoda > Insecta > Blattodea > Kalotermitidae > Cryptotermes > Cryptotermes secundus. Next base: position 1,227,619 of record NW_019731985.1, on the reverse strand, counting down.
ACAAGGCGTTTTACGCACGAATCTGAAATGTAACGCGCCCGAGCGTTTATCAGAGCGACAAATGTTTCGGACGGAAAGTACAGAGAGAGAGAGAGAAATGCATCACAGACGTTTTTACGCTCCACAAACGTTCTTAGTTGAGTCGTACTATTTAGCGGGCGCTCCTGCGTCGTGAAGTGACGTGACGCGACTCGACGCGGCCCGTCTCCCAATCAGCTGTCACTGAGTTCAGACGTGCTCTGCTGGCACAGACACGATGTTATTATTAAACCGGTGAAGTGGTTAGAAATGCATTAAATCGCTTGGAGAAGCGAAGAAGATTGCATGGAAATGCACGATGTTTCCGCGGCACCAGACGGCGGGCTTGCAGCTGTCCAGGAGTCGCTACATATAAAAGCGTGGCCCAGCCGAGTGACCTGCCAGTGGAGTGGTGCAGTGCGAGTGAGTTGAGTTGTGGGTTGGATCTAGTGCTGTGATTTCACACTGAACGCTTGTGGCTGGCTAGGCGTTATGACAGCGTCGGCTGGAATGTACGTCGCAGCGGCGACACTACTGCTGCTGGTGCTTGTCAGGATGGCGCCGGCGTCTTATTCAGGCGGTGAGTTGAGGAACTACCACACCACCTACTGTTAGGATTTAAGGTTTGCAGATAGGTACAGACACGTTTTGGAAGTACCCGCTGCATCGTTCGCGTGACAACTGTTTGCGGCTCGGCAACAGGCAGGTCGCCCCGTCGTGCGGTTTTGTGAATGATTTCTGTGTGATGTGCAGCAGCCGGTGTTAACTGGTAACTATGTGTGCCATAAACTCTGCATTCTGCCCGCGCACACTATGGTTCTCACAACAAACAGCATTATCCGGTTTGTCCTCATGGAGACGGAGTGTGTTCCCTGTGAGGTAGGAAGCGTTCCTTCGAATCAAAAGCAAAAACCGTGACGTATATGCCATGAAGGCAATGTGGGGCACGGAGGTGCAGCTCCACGTATTCACTGCATAGATCTGAGTGCCCTCAGGTACAGATGCAATTGGCCGACCGAGGACCCAACACGTGTCCAAAGGACATTGCCTGCAGTCGCACCTCGGGTGTCACTTCCCTCCCCCGCGCGTTGTTTCAGCCAGACGCGGTGCAGACTGGATTCAGCTGGCTCTTGTGAATACGCGTTAGGAGCCCCTGCAGGACACTGCCGTCACGTGACCGCTGCACAGTCTTGTCTCCTGGCTCAGTGGGTAACGCGGACACAGAATGAGGCTTATAGCCTAGCGCTCAGGCAAGGTGCTTGGACACAGGTGCGGGTAAAGGTTGTCCCTGTGCCTAATCTGTTAAGCACCACACCATGGAGACGTAAGGAGGAGTGGATGTATTGTACCTCGGCACTAGGTGGAGGTGAGTGGTCAGCTTCACGCCATGGCCACTTTACCCATTGGATAGGACGCTGGGTGCCGCCCCGAAATGATCTGAACGCTGTGAAGAAGAGGAGCTCTTGCCTCCGCCGGGAATCGAACCCCCGCATATTTTAATGGCAGCACCAGTTCTTTGGGGGGGGGGGCGACTCGGAAGTAAGCATGTGTGAGAGAAAGTTGGTCCCATGACAGTTTGGAAGGGTTCAGCGAGGGAAATGGCCCCCAGCTCCACGGCATCACAATCAGTCTGCTATACGTTGTACGAACCATTATTGTAGCAGAGCGAGAGAAGGGTACGACGGGCGGAGAAGTGCGATGAAAGGGAAAGTCGTGGGGCCCGTAGTTACGGGAGGAAGGACGTGTAACAGAGCGAACACGTGACTGAAAAAACAAGTGCACATCGCACGTGTAGGGGGGGGGGGCTCGGTTCGCGTTCCGAATACAGTGAACCCTCGATGATAATCCGGATTAACGAGGCAAGAGATGGCCAGCCCTAAAAGACAAAAGAAGAAAACAAATAAATGGAAAATTTAATGATATAGGTAGTGCTGATGAAAATAATTACAGAATATCGCTGCAGCAATATTTTCCTCTGTCAGAAGCCGAAATCCAGGGTCTCTTTCATCCAGCTGAATCCAATCTTGGATATTTTCTTGTGTGGTTTGCAGTCTCTCCAGCTGCCCTCAACACATCCTGAAAGCTCTCTTGCTCCTAAATCCCATACGCACCCAACTGTGAACAGGATTTTTCATTTGTCGATCCGGATTAGCGAGGGTTTGCTGAAGAAGGGAGTGTTTTTTTAAAACTGGCTATGAATATTATATACAAGTTCGGTTTCGCACCTCACAGGGAACACCTTCCGTCTCCATGACAACGACCACCCGGTTAATGCTGTAACGTAGGTGTGTCACTTCACGGTCCACCTTCCCCAGGACCAGTGACCTCGTTTGCAGGTGCCGCCATATTTGTTGTTTGGGCCCGGTCCAATTCCAAGTGGTGCGCTGAAAGTCGCCGCTTCCTGGTGATTAGAGGCGCCAGGACTGGCCCAGATTCCAGTACCCACTGCTTGGCAACCTGTGGCCTGCGGATAAACGTCGTAGCTGCGGCTGTCTCTTCTCGCCCACGTTCATCCAGATAATAAAATGTGATGCCGTGTAGTCTGGTAGATACGTATGAGCGTCTTGGAGAAAACAGCTGCAAAGCCGACGCCTTCGTACGTCAGCGCCCGAGTGATGCTCATCAAGCCTAGATGTTACGGCCGTGCCATAGCTCAAGCGGTTAGTCGCAGACTTCCCACCGCGGCGGCCCGGAATTTTAGTCCCTTGTGTTCAAGAAGGTGGTATATATAGTTACCATTATGCCTCGAAGAGTAAAGAAGCCAGCAGAAGGGGTCTTAGTCACACAGCGAACGTGGATTGCGGCATTTGTTTACTCCGTGAGGTGGGGATCCACCGCAAACACTTGCCCAGCCCTTGCGGTATAGGCGGGCAGGCTGATGTCATGAGATCTGTATTCGCGTTGCGCTGCCCCTTCCGAACAAGCTTCTGTTTGAGAGATGTGACGCCCTGTAGTATGATGCACAGACCGAACGATTTTGTTGATAACACCTTTACCCCGAAGCTGGAAGAAACAGTCTCTTACGAAACCTTGGCACATAACCACCAGAGTACACGCCACATTCAGGTAACCTTCATATTGTAGTGTGTAGAGCCGTTTCTAGGCAACGTCTACCCGGTAAACACGTTCCCGCGGCAACGGATACGCATGCGACAGTAGAGGTGTTTTATATTCGGCCCGCGCAAATGGGATTATAAAGAGGATAATTGAAGCAAGAATAATGAATTTGAAAGGGAGCCGCCGTTCGGAGAGGACTTGAGCCCGGAAGCAGAGGACTAGCCATTGTTAGAATCCCTTACCAGGCAACTACTAGTGAAGACACTGCGGTCCGGAAAAGACGTAGCATGTGCTCTAGTAATCTGTAAAGTGTGGAGATCAGCGATGGCGCTATAATTAAGTGTAATTACGAGTTCTGTGTTACAGGGGTCAGTAAATCCAATATCCAATCCAAATGCCCCGTCTATAGTCACTCATACCACGTGACAGCATTTACCGCCGTGAAAATCCGGAATGTCGTTTATTGACTGATGTCAGCTGTGAAGATGACAGCATGTTCCTCCGAAACGTCCGTATGCAATGTACGAAACCGGATGTTGTGTCCCAGAGAGCCACACAAATCTCATATGACGTAACAACGTGGCTGTTGCTGCGACTACCCATGGAATCGAGTCACATGAAATGCAGATAAGACACTTCCTGTCTGCACAGGGTGGGGACGGGGTGCAACCCAACATCTGTTCCACGTGTGTCCGTCTGTACGTGACATAACTACCAACTGTGCTCGCAGACGTTTTATGTTGTCGCTCTCAAGTATGCCATGAAGCGCGCCGACGTTTCGGAGGAACAAGGAAATAGTCTGCATCGCCAATGCAGAAGAGTAAGCCAGAAATGTTGTTGGTTTCTTCTTTCGACCCCGAAAATGGAGGCAGTGCGGTCACTCGAAACGTTGGTGGACTGCTGTCTCCGTACGCGGCGCCCTGTGTACCCCTTCCTGGAGAAGGCTTACGGTGCCAGTTGGCGTAGCGAATCGAGTTGCGTCAGTGTGCCCCAGTTTTCCGTATTCAAAGACATGCACAATACGGCGGCCTCGACTGAAAAGTGTGACTGTAGTAGGTAGGCATGTGGCTACGCCTTGGGCAGGGACGGGACGGGACGAGACGGCGCGTGTAGCTTTGCAATGGCTCTCGCGTGATCCAGTTGTTGACAGACAAATTGAAATAATTGGATAATTGGTAACGGTTACAGATTTAATTATTCTTTAAACTCTGAATTCATGCTCAGAATTTCCGCCGCCAGATGGCTCTCCGCGTCAAGGTTCGCTTTTCGTTTTGTCTCTTCCGTTCCAGAGGACGAGATTAGAGCCTCCTGTGTCTCCTGACATCTTTAATATTGTCAGGCGATTGAGTGTGACGATAGACGGGGTTTGGATTGGTAATCGGATTTGTTGGACACTTTAACACAAATCGTGACTACACTTTACATATCACTTGTCATACAAAGACTAGTGTTCTAAGTCACGATCTTAACTGCGATGCCTGGTAGCGGCTTCCAACAGTAGACGTACTTTCAGGCTGGCGATCATCTCTCGCCAACCTCCTACTGTCAAGACTCCCGTAATGAAAACACTGCGTCCATCATTGAATGTTCTCTCGTTGCAGTGGAAACAACGTATTTGCACAGCTGTTCCCTAGCAACGGCTGTTGTACTGTCGCCTGTTTACACGGCTGCCACAATATGCCATTTTCACGATGTGGGTATCACGCCACTGGACATTGGCCTCGTCTTCTTCCTTACTTGCGAGTTCTCTCCCCTAATACCAACATGGAGGCCCCAACAGCTTGTGATGAAGGAAGAGTGTTAGCTCCATTCAGTTTGAAAGTATGCAGACTGTATTGAGGCTGTAACAACATGGCTGCTGCTCGAAGCATTTTGCTGTTCTAATGAGATAGTCATGAAATTATTGTAACCCTCGTCTTGTCTTGACACGTTAGAAATGTGATACACGTGAATTGTCGGAACTTTGAACGCAGCACAACCATCAGAGCGTGGCTTGTACTGTCAAATTCATAAGTGACGGACGCGGCGAACGTTAAGTGGTACCAGCAGCCATGACTTCCGATGTCGCCCACACGGTGTATTTGTGTGTGCCGTTCGGTTGTGAAATTGTTATGAATGTTTACGCCCCAACAGAAGATAAAACTGATGACAGAAAGGATAGATTTTGTGAAGAACTAGAACAGGTATTTGATAAATTCTCGAAGTACCTATGAAAATTTTATTAGGAGATTTCAACGCCAAAGTAGGGAGGGAAGACATTTTTAAAAAACAACGATTAGGAATGAGAGTATGCATGAAATTAGTAATGATAATGGAGTTAGAGTAGTAAACTTTGCCACATCAAAAAATCTTACTGTCAAAAGTACAATGTTCCCACATCGTAACATCCATAAATTTACTTGGACATCTCCTGATGGGAAGATACACAATCAAATAGACCATATTTTGATAGATAGGAGACGGCACTCAAGTATACTTGATGCCCGATCATTCAGGGCAGCAGATTGTGATACTGAGAATACCTGGTGGTGGCAAAGGTTAAGGAAAGACTGGCAGTGAGCAAACAAACAACATACAGAGTTAATATGGAGAGGTTCAATCTCAAGAAATTAAATGAGGTAGAAGGTAAAGAGCAGTATCGTGTTGATATCTCAAATAGTAGGTTCACGGCTTTGGAAAACTTGGACACTGAGGTGGATGTTAATAAAACTTGGGAAACTATTAGAGAGAATATAAAAATGTCTGCCAAAGAGAGTCTAGGTTATTATGAACGGAAGAAGCATAAGCCATGGTTCGATGAAGGATGCTCAAAATTATTAGATCAAAGAAAGCAGGCCAAATTGCAAGGGTTACAGGATCCAAGTGAGTTAAATGGGGATAATGTGAACAATATAAGATGTGAAATCAGCAGGCATTTCAGGAACAAAAAGAGGGAATATCTGAAAGACCAAATTGATGAGCTTTCAATAAACGGTAAGAACAAGAACATTAGAGACCTGTATAGAGGGATAAATGACTTTAAGAGGGGTTACCAGCCTAGTAGTAACTTAGTGAAGGATGAGAATGGTGATCTGCTTGCAGATTCCCACAACATTTTGAATAGGTGGAGGAACTACTTCTCTCAGTTATTGAATGTACATAGGGTCAGTGATGTCAGGTAGAGAGAAATCCATACAGCTGAGCCGTTAGTACCTGATCCTAGCCATTTTGAGTTTGAAAGTGCTATTGCAAAATTGAAACTGTATAAATCGCCAGGTAGTGATCAAATTTAGGCAGAACTTATTCAAGCAGGAGGCGAAATATTACATTCTGAAATTCACAATCTAATTACCTTTATTTGGCATAAGGAAAAATTTCCCGATCAGTGGAAGGAGTCTATTGTTGTATCAGTTCACAAGACGGGTAATAAAACCGACTGCAGTAATTATCGGGGGATATCACTGCTATCAACTTAATACAAAATTTTATCCAATATACTCTCAAGGTTAGGTCAGTGTATAGATGAAATTATTGGGGATCATCAGTGTGGTTTTCGACGTAACAGATCAACTACAGATCAGATCTTTTGCATTCGTCAGATATTGGAGAAAAAATAGGAGTACATTAAGACAGTACATCAGCTATTCATAGACTTCAAGAAAGCGTATGATTCAGTTAGGAGGGAAGTATTGTACAATATTCTGATAAGAGTTTGGGATACCCATGAAACTAGTTAGGTTGATTAAAATGTGTTTAAACGAAACGTATAGTAAATTCCGTGTAGGTAAACATTAGTCTGATAAATTTCCTATCCAGAATGGTCTAAACCAAGGAGATGCTTTATCGCCACTCCTTTTCAACTTTGCTTTAGAATATGCCATTAGGAAGGTCCAGGGAAACCAGGTGGGACTGAAACTAAACGGGACACCTATGCCGATGATGTGAATCTACTGCATGTTAATGTACCATAGATACCATAAAGAAAAACACACAAACTTTAATTGACGCAAGTAAAGAGGTTGGTCTAGAAGTAAACTGAGAAAACTAAGTATATGTTACTGTCTCGTCACCAAAATGCAGGAAAAAATCATAATATAAAGATATGAAACTGATGTTTTGAAAATGTGGCACAATTCAGATATTTTGGAACAACGATAACAGTTCGAAACCTGATTCAGGAGGAAATTAAGAGGAGATTGAACTCGGGTAATGCTTGCTACCATTCAGTCCAGAACCTTTTACCTTCTCGTCTGCTGTCAAAAAACATAAAAATTAGAATATACAAAACTATAAATTTGCCTGTGGTTCTGATGGGCGTGAAACTTGGTCTCTGACATTAAGTGAGGAACATAGACTGAGGGTGTTTGAGAACAAGGTGTTGAGAATATTTGAACCAAAGAGAGATGAAGTGACAGGAGGTTGGAGAAAACTGCATACTGAGGAGCTTCAGAACTTGTACTCTTCTCCAAGTATAATTAGAATGATCAAGTCAAGGAGGATGAGGTGGGCAGGGCATGTAACACGAATGGGGGAGACGAGGAATGCGTATAGGATATTGGTGGGAAAGCCAGAAGGAAGGAGACCACTGGGAAGACCAAGACGTAGGTGGGTGGACGATATTAAAATGGATCTTAGAGAGATAGGATAGGATGATATTGATTGAATTGATCTGGCTCAGGATAGGGACCAGTGGAGGGCTCTTGTGAACACGGTAATGAACCTTCGGGTTCCATAAAATGCTGGGAAATTCTTGAGTAGCTGCAGAATTGGTGGCTCCTCCAGAAGGGCGCAGCTCCATGAGTAAGTAAGTGGTACGTGTAGTTAACGCGGTGTTCTAAAGCAGGGGTGTCCAAACTTTTCGAAACGCGGGCCACATCAGTTAATTCAGCGCTTTCAACGGGTCGGATAAAATGAGAAATTAATGACTCAAGGTATATGAGTTTTATTGAAAGCACAGAATTTCATAAACTAAATACAAAGTACATGAGAATAAATTATCGTATATTAATGACAACAGACAGTAGCAGCAACTGCTCATATTTTCATCACAAATTATAATAAAACAATTAATGTGAATAATGGAACTCTTTTTGCATTCTTAAAATCTGATTAAATTGAGGTTCAAATTTTGAAA
>NW_019731985.1:1191182-1219101 GCF_002891405.2 Cryptotermes secundus | reverse complement strand
CTTTGCTCTGAATGCCTTGATGAGTTCAAATAAATCATAGACTAAGTTATTTTCACCCTGCAACTTTAAATTCAAATTGTTCATATGGTTCACCAGATCAGCAAAAAATGCTAATTTCCAAAGCTACCCGGTATCTGATAAAAGTGGTTCGTGATGGTTTTTCTCAGTAAGAAATTTATCAGTTTCATTCTGAGCTGAAAGAAGCGCGAAAGAACCTTTCCACAGCTAAGCCATCGAACTGCAGTATAATATGTCAGCTCAGTAAGCTCGGAATCACATTCCTCTAGAAAATGTAGAAACTGGCGATGGTTAAGTGCATGACAGCGAATAAAATTAACGATAGAAATAACAGGTTTTAAAACAGAGTTCATATCAACGTGTTTTGCACAGAGTGCCTGTTGGTGGATACCACAGTGAAGAAACATTGGCTTTGATATTCCTGCATCCTCACAAGCTTTTGTGATTTAGGCAGCCAAACATATTTTTATACCAGACATGTTTTTTCCTCCATCAACTGTCACGCACTGCAGACGGTTCCAGTCCAAATTATATTCTGTTAGTGTTTTTTTGTATTTCTTTGAAGATATCGTCTCCTGTTGTAGTGCCATGCATGCTGTGAAGTGACGCTAATTCCTGTGTAGCATTATGTTCATCGTCTACGCCACGAAAAAATACTAATAGTTGAGAGGTATTACAAACATCAGTTGAAATCTATGAACAAGTATTGTTTTTTGCCAGTACTCATTGGAGCATTAGATCAGTTGGCGCATATCTGCACAATTCTTTCGCGGGCCGGATGTGGCCCGCAGGCCATAGTTTGGAGACCCTTGTTCTAAAGGTTTAGGGACATGCACGGGGGCCTCATGCAACCGACGGGCCCCAAGTTGCGGATCAGTGTGTTCACTAGATTATATCTCGTGCAAGCAGACCTGGCGAGGAATGTCTATGTGACTCTGGACCCCCACAGATTTGGGGGGGGGGGAGGGGTGCGGCTTTGCGTGCGTGAAACGGGGCCCAGAGAAAGAAAAATTATAGCTGCCCAATTAATTAATTGAACACGACGCCCTGGAGACGGATGGGCAGTGGAGGATCGGTCCAGACATTCTTAATCTGGGCATTAGCCGGAGGTGACTGTCCCGGCCGTTCTACCCACTGGGAAGAGTGCTCCTTGTACCATTTGGATAGGGTGGGATGTGACGCCGTATAGTCCGGTAGAAGTCTGTCGACGTTTTGAAGGAACCCACTGCCTCCATGTTCAGGAAGCAGTGGTTTTCTAGCCGGACTACACGGCGTCACACCCAGAAGAGTGGCCGCTGTGAGAACCTCACATCAAACAGTGTGCAAGAGGCCGCAGAGGAGGACGCTCCCTGCCGGAAATCGAACCCATATCCCTCGGTCATCCCAGTGTGCAAGAGACCACAGAGGAGGACGCTCCCTTCCGGAAATCGAACCCATATTCCTCGGTCATTCCAGTGTGCAAGAGACCGCAGAGGAGGACGCTCCCTGCCGGAAATCGAACCCATATTCGTCGGTCATCTCAGTGTGCAAGAGGCCGCAGAGGAGGACGCTCCCTGCCGGAAATTGAGCCCATATTCCTCGGTCATCCTTCCCGTATTGTAATCGCTGCTCCGACTGGGTTTGAGGGACAGAGACCTTCGAGTACCAGTTTAGGTCCCCAGAAAAGACATTTGCGGCCGTGCTTGGGATTTCTTGAGCCCCAGGCGACTACGGCCGCCAGAGAACTGGGTATGACTCCCTGGATTGGGGATTGGCACGTCGCTAGGCAAAGATGAATTTCTTGACCTAAACCGAACAGCCTTGCTGTAATCTCTTAAACCCCCCGCCACCGGAGCGGTCACCACCAGGCGTTTCATCTGAGAATGGGCGCGTTGATAAGAATTGCATGCAGGGTTTTAGTTCGAAGAACGATAAGGAAATAAACCACTCGGCAGACCTGGACTTCTACATTGGAGGGTGTTAGCGGTCTCTGCGAATAGGACGTGGAATGAATTCATCTGGCTCAGGATAGTGAGTCTCCTGACAGGTTAGTGTTGTGGTAATTCCACGGCGCTGTGCCCCGTGCGGGCAGACGCAGCTGTTTTAGGAATGGCATGCAGTTAGTCGCTCTTGTGGCCATGTCCGTCCGTCCCAGCCTTTGATATTCTGATTGGCGTGCTGTTTACGCAAATAAGGCGAGCTTGGTTCTGTGTTACGGAGCGGGCGTCATGGCCTCCATCAGTCGTGCACAGTTATTCGGGCAAATTTCTGATTCGCGTATGTCTGTGTTCCCTGTCCTCTTGAGATTTATCTGCTGGGAGATAGCGGCACACGTGATAGCTGAACACAGGCAAACCCTACATATAAAAGACACGTTTTTTTAGCGAGATATCTCGGGCGTATTGTGGAAAGTGCTGTAGGCACGAAAAGTGATACCGTATCTGTTCTAGCAGCGATATCGGGCTGAGGACAAGATGGAAACGAGCAAGGTAACCGACAAGTTTGGCCGATCGGAATGTCCGCTTGTTTGGACTGACGTCAGACGGACATGCCAGTCTGGGCGCTCGCTACTCATTCACAGACATCGGGTATTGTGTGAATGAAGAAGCTCCTGGCCGCCGCCCAAAGCAATTACCCAACTTTATGAGCTAATTTGCTGGACGGACAATATTGAATTCCTGAATCGAACAACTAAGTTCTGTATTTCAGTGGCGGCATTGCGGAAGTTACGTCCATTTAACCAGTCTGTGCATAAAACAGGAAGGAAATGTGATTACGCCTTTGTGTATCTAATATATGTGGCAATTTATAGCACAGTTTTAACTATGTACCGAGTGCTTTAACATAACAGAATATCTGCGTTCTGCACCGCCCCCCCCCCACACACACACACACACTCTCTCTCTCTCTCACACACACACACACACACACACACTCTCTCTCACACACAGACACACACACACTCACTCTCTCTCTCACACACTCACTCACTCGCTCTCTCTCTCTGTGTATCTCAGGGTTCCGTATGATTCTGACAACAAATAGCGACTGTTTTCCCAAACAACATTCTCCTGTTGGTCGTTGTCATGGAGGCCGTGTTTGTTCCCTGTGAGGTACGAACTGAATTCATAAATAGCAATTACACTCGCGGAGATGAACCGTGAACTGTAACATACAGTCCTCTGTTACTGGGTGAGCAACAAACCATGTCCCCCCCACCAGGATAGATATGGGGAAATGGTCCCCCAAATGTATCCCACAGCCCATATAGAGGGACGTGGGATGAAACCCAGCTGGGCATGCTGCGGCCCCCCCCCCCACCCTCAGACTGGAGCCGTAGTTGCTTTCGTGAAAACAATTGAAGAACCGGTTCCGGCTACCCTTGAAGCGCTCGTAATCGCGTTACCAAGAATCTCGCTACTGTGCGTGGCTCACTAAATAAATGTTCGTAGAAGCGGCTAGTGAATACTGGTCAGGGGTTCGGTTCCTGGAAGAGGTTGCTTTAGAGCGCATTGTATTCACACTTTTTTTGGGGGGGGGATTATAACGTTTTCTGCGACCAGTACGGATATTACCTTGAATAGGGAAGGGATTCGAAAGGAAGCGGTCGTAGCTTAATCGAGGTACTGTCCCTACATATTTCTTGGAGTCGGTAGCCGGCGTCGCGAACAAGATTCGAACCGGGCGCCTGCCGAGTACGAGACGCCGTGTCGTCTGGTAGGTAGCTGCGGACAGTGATCTTACGCCACACCTCTAGGTACCGCGTCAGTTATACCCTGTTATACGTACTATATATACCCGGCCGCACGCTTCAGCTGACTGGACCAAATAACACCGGACAGTTCCTACATTTCGGAGCAACATGCTGCCTCCGTCTTCAGGGCAGAAGAGTGAGCCGATTGTAGTAAGAAAGAAATGGTACTGGTGGACGTAGAGGAGGGAGGGCGTGGAGAGTAGTGTAAGTAATACTTGCCCTTTGAAAAACCATGAATGGCCATCTCTGTCGCTATATCCGTACCACATTTCAATGGTAGGCTTTCTTTCCACCCTGATGCTGGCAGGAGTTTGCTCCGAAACGTTAGCAGCGATGTGTCAGCACGGCCCTACATGCCAGGAGACCAGAGTCTGTCCTCTTTCCTGATGAGCCAAGAGGAATCCTTGGGACGCGAGTTCATCTTGGTTGGCTGTCACCCTGAAGATGGAGACAGTAAGTTTCTCCGAAACATCGAAAATTTTGCCGGGCTATAGTACTGTTTTTGTTGCTCTCTAGGGGCTACGTACCTCCACTGCCCCCCTTCATACGTATGTTTAATTTACGTCATGCCAGGACTTGGGGAAACAGTCGCTGTTTGTTGTGATATACAGATATACTCTGGAGGGGGGGGGCAGAATGCAAGCGTTACTGCAGTGCTAAAACCGGCGGTATATATAATTACCGCTGTGCATTAAAGGGTTTGAACTGTGCAGAACCTGCTAGTTGGATGTCAGACTCCGCCGTGTCAGCTCCGTCAGGCCGGGTGACTCAAGTGTGTATGTTACCTACTGTCACATAATCTCCATAAATAGACATATCACCAGCAGCAGCCCGCGCCTGCGCATGGTGTGTTGTGACCTTGTGCAGACGAGTCTTCTTACACAAGCGGTTTGGTGCGCCTGGGGTTTCAGTGATGAAATGGGGAGGGGGGCAACTTCACGCTTCGGCCGCTTTACACCCGTCAGGAGAAGTCCGCGGTGCCGACTGGTTCTTGTGGGCCTGAAACCGAGAATGACTGCTGGCGAGAACCAGCACTGCATTACTGTTGTCAAGCGCCGCCTACCCTACCCTTTTGTTGCGTGACAGTAATGTGATGGAACTGCTCGCGTTTCTTAAGGGAGGCCACACGATGTATTCATCACGCATCGCGACAGAATAGAGGTCTTCACAGTTTGATGATGGCATTACAGGGACTGGCTACGGGCTGAACGACCGAGGGGTCGGAGGTCGAGTCTTCCCCACGTCGTCCACACCAGTTCTGGGGCCCACCCATCCGCTTATACAGTAGGTACCGGGGTGAAGGGACTCTTTCCCCTCTAGGGGCAACGCGGCCGGGGCTTGAAGCTGACCACTCCAACTAGAGCCGAAGTCTAAACTCCATTCCACCACATGTCTTTATGGCGTAGTACTGCTTTATGGGTATAGCGCAGGGACAACTTTTACCTTCCATCTGCTGTGTGTGTGTAGCTGCGGTGGACAGACGGGACGGTATTAGGGGAGACCGGGCGATATTGACGACTTCCTGTATGGGGAGACGGGGCGATAATTGGCGACTTTCCCTGTCGTAGAACCAGGCGATAATTGGCGGCTTTCCACAGGGGAAGACCAAGCGATAATTGGAAACTTTCCCTAGGGTAAACGGGGCAGTAATTGGCGACTTTCCCTAAGGGAGACTGGGCAATAATTGGCGACTACCTAGGGGGAGACCGGGCGACAATTGGCAACTTTCCCTAGGGTGAGATCAGGCGATAATTGGCAACTTTCCCTATGGGTAGACCAGGCGATGATTGGCGACTTTCCATAGGGGAAGACCAGGCGATAATTGGCAACTTTCCCTAGGGGAAACGTGGCGATAATTGGCGACTTTCCCTTGGGGAGACCGGACGATAATTGGTAACTTTCCCTAGGGGCGGATCAGGCGATAATTGGCAACTTTCCCTAGGGGAAACGTGGCGATAATTGGCGACTTTCCCTTGGGGAGACCGGACGATAATTGGCGACTTTCCCTAGGGGGAGACCAGGCGATAATTGGCGACTTTCCCTAGGGGGAAACCTGGCGATAATTGACCACTTTCCCTTACGTAAGGCGGGCTCGTGTCCCGCAAGGGACGAGCCTCGCTCACGCGTCTGGACGAGAAACATTGGCTGGCCTTTGTGTTTCATGCAGCTCTGACTGAACTGATTTTTATTCACTCACGATTTAAACAGTCACGAACCAGACTCGAACCCCCTGAGCGTGCCCAGTAAATTCCACCAGACACGACACTAGCTGCATGTGGCGGCGGTACATAGGTCAGAGGTTCCTCGATCGAATCTCAGTCCTTATACCAACTGCGTATGGTATGGGAAGGAACGGTGACGTGAACTAAAAGGTAAAGCTATCCCTGTGCTTAATTCGTTAAACAGTGTGCCATGAAGACATGGGGTGGAGGTGTAGCTCCACTATTCCTGATCTCGACACTAGTTGAAGATGAGTGATCAGCTTCGTCCTCAGAGGAAATAGCCACCCATTGGATATGAGGCTGGGTGAGCCCCAGAGCCGATTTCGACGTTATGGAGAGGAGGAGAAAGTTCTCCCTTACGGGGGTTCGAACTTAGTAGCTTGGTCGCTGTACCGACGTAACTGTCTCCCGGCTCAGTTAATGGTGTCAGGAGCAGTTGAAATTGCATCCGAACGAGGTAACTCGTTCGTAACATCGAAGAAGTTAAATATAAAACGAAGTTGTGTACGCCCACCAAGTACTTTTCTGTTTCCACCTCAAGTGTATCCAAACTCCACCCCCTCAGATGTCGCGCCATTTAAATTTCACCCCACGCTAACATTGATGCTTGCAGTGTACTGCAAATTGCTAGGTAACGACCGCGAAACAACGCTGCTGCTAGGCAACATATTCATAATGAGCACCAATTTAACAACAACAGAGGAACGGTGTTTTCTGCGCGGTTCTTGCAGAGATGTTATAAGCAGGGCAGATGGAGGAATGAGTTAGTTGTATTAGCCAGGGTGAACACAGAACCTGAAGAATCTCCATTGTTAAGATCCGTTACCAGGAAACGACTAGTGAAAGCAGACGGAGAAGACTTAGCGTATGCTCTAGGGCTTTGTGAAGTGTGTAGATCAGCGATGGCGCCATAAGTACTTGTAGTTACGACCTGTAAGTGGTTCGTAAATCGGGTCACCAGCCCTACCCCGTCTATAGTCACTCATACACGTGACTATATGTCCGGGTTGGTACTTGTTATGGAGAGGGAGTGTGTTTTCTGCAGCAAGTTCCAGGCGCATCGTGTAGGATATCCTGAAGATGGAGGTGGTATGTTCCTCCGAAACGCTGGTAGTCTCATACCAGGATACACGGTGCCACGCAGTATGTCCCACAGTCGGGATACTGCTCACTGAATGTTACTGCGAATATCAGATTGAGGAGTGGAGGGTGGGCGGATTATGTGGCACGCATGCTGTTTTTCGGTAGAAAAACTTAATAAAAAAAAAGGAACTTATTACTTGTGATGTCAGGGCCATAATTGAGTGGAGATAATATTGAAATATAAGTTAGGGTTGAAGTCGGGGGGGGGGCTTTTGTGATGACTTTGATGAGCGGTAGAGAGCGGGGAATGTTGCAGGAAGTGACGTCGCGTGTGGCCGCTTGCTCTGACCGTGCTGACACAACAGTGTCAATGTCAGCTGGGCACGGCGGAGCTGTCAAGGTCAGCAGGGGCGTGGGGACACCTGTATGGTTTCGAGTTCGACCACAGCTGTGTGGTTATGTGAGCTCTTATCAGCTCTGCCTAGATGAAAGGGAATATAATGGGAATAATGGTAGTTTATTGTCGGGGGGGAGGGGGAAAAGAGAAAGTGCGTCACACTGCTAGAAGGTTCCCAGGTTTCGCCCGCTTGTCCGTGTGTTACGGCCAGTGTGGAAGGGAAGGTCGCGGGATTTTGGTTTTCTGAATTAGCGTTGAATTGTATAGACGGTGAACGTGGTATTTAGTGGTTCAGTTCGTACCTCATATGAAACACTACGTCTCCGCTACAAAGCCCACCCGGTTAGACTGTTTGGGGAAACAGTAGCTGTTTGTTGTGAGAACCACACGGAACACACAGATACACTGTGTGTGTGGGAGCGACAATGCGGAGATTTGGGTCAGGCCAAAGCAGACGACGCTGTTAGTAAAAAATGAAGTCTCGTGTTCAGATGAAACCTGGTATAGACGCAAGACTCATTGATGTTATGTTACAGTAACCAGTAAAGGAAAAGTGAACAACGCTGCACTTAGACGGCGCAAAAACTCCGAAGTCAGACTCCTTAGTTGTGTCACCGTGTTGCCACATTGCATAATCGCGTCCCCCCCCCCCCTCGCGAAAATTATGCGTCAGTCGATTTTTTCCAAGGGATATTTCTATATGATTAATAAAGAGCCCCCGTGTCGCCAACCCAATCTGAGTTGCCTTCCTCGTTGACCCTGACGATAGAGGCGATATGTTTCTCCGAAACGTTGGACTGTCTTCTAACACGGGCACCGTAGGGACATAACACAGCTATTAGGCATGATCCGTGGGAACCCTAAGTGGCATTGCTTGTTCCATGTGTTCATGTTGGTCGTGTGAGCAGTCGCAATGCGAGCATTGAACCCGGGTGTCAGTAACAGGTTTGTCAAGAAGCGAGGGAATACAACGCGCGCTCGTCATACGCGTTCGGCTTGTGGCTTTCAACTTGCGGGCCGCAACATCTTCCGAAAGTTCCACGTGTGCCGTCCGAATCCAGTTTGCATAAGGATGAAACAGAACTTTCATAATAGCCTTTTTCTGTATCCGCGGTTTTGAAAGTTACCAGGCAGTGCCCGCTCGGCCTTCTGGTAGAGGTAATGCTTATGATCGGAATTAATTTTTGTATGACGTTTGATATTACCATTGGGAGTGCTGCATGTGAAGCAAGGAAATGCAACGTGGAATTCGGGTACCAACTCAGCATTTGTTCTAGGACCGAGGAAGACCACGGAGAATCTTGATCGGGTTGGCCGGTCGCAGGAACTTCGGATGCAGACTGACTTCTAGCCAGCAGCAGTCCGGCATTAAATACGCGAACCCTGAGATTAGTCCCTATCTGCGCTGTTGCTTTGTTTGAAAAATTGGTCGATCAGGTATGTACGAATTGGGCTCGTACCTCACAGGGAGCGCAGTCTCCATGACAGCGACCAACCGGTTAATGCTGTTTACATTGAAGAATAATGAATTGGAAATAGAGACTACAGGAAGTGGCCGTGGCCTAACTTGCATTCACGGTGCTTGTCTACAGAAAGCCTCAGACAGGATAACCGGCCTGCGGGCAGGGACTTGAACCCAAGACCTCCCGAATACGACGTATATTGTCGTTTGACGTCGGTCCAAATTCCAAGAATAATTCCCAGAGATGCACGGTGCTTAATTTAGAAGGGCGACCTACAGGCGTCTATAATTAGACAGTAGACCTTGCCGCTGCAGTTATCAGCTGAGGCGTGGAACCTGTTGGCTGGTTGCCATGACAACGCTTTTTACTCGGATGTCGAGTTGTAACTTGAGTATTCGCGGGATGTGCCAACTGTTTGTATGTGAAGTTAATATGCAGAGATTAGAATGACTGGGGACACACGCGAACATTTACACGATGATGGACGGAATTACACAGTAAAAAGCATTGTGAGCGGTACACCAAATGTTACTGGGATCAGATCTAGGACAGTGAGGTGGGCGGGTATGTAGCACGCATGGCGCAGTTCAGAAATCCATGCCCAGTTTACCCCCCCCCCCCCCAACACNAATGTATCTTTGCGAGACCAAGATGTAGATGGACCGATGATAAAAGGTTGGACATTTCTTAACTACCTGAGCGACTGTCAGCTTCTGAAGGAGGACGCTGTTGGTTAGCTCTGTAGCCACTGTGCCACTGGGACGTCTGGATACCGATAGGAACACATCGCGATCCTCATGCGGCTCGAGCTTCACACACTGCAGACCCAGTGCCGTCAGTTTCAAAACGTTGTCAGATCTGAGAGCCGGCCGAATCCCATTAACTGCGATGCAATGTTGCTTACAGGCTGACAACTTGACATCGTGAAATATGAACTAGACAGCCCGGCGTGTGCGATTTCGTGGCAGACGAAACGCCGATACACGTAAAGATTTACGGGCTGTGGGGTCTCTACTTCAACTTCCAATGCGTGCCTCTCTATGCTCGTGTGCAGGAGGATGGCGTATCCGTAGCGTTCTAGGTGTGTAGCCGGGAGGTGCTCAATTCGAATGTCGGCCCGAACGCTTGTTCTGTTGAATGAGATTGTTCGTGATTTTACTCAGCAACTCCTGGAAAATGCTGGAATAGTACCTCTATTAGGTCACATACGTGTAACCCACATATAATTTAAATAACAGTGGAGTTGCCATGTGGTTATTTGATTTAAGGAGTGTTTCCCTCGAAGTTAAATTAATCCTTTTAACCACGCAGGTATATACCGCCTGCTTTAACATGCAAGAGCTCTACATTCTGCCCACAGAGTATATCTGTGTGTTCCGTATGGTTCTCACAGTAAACAGCGACTGTTTCCGCAGACACCATTAACCGGTTGCGCTTTGTAGCGGGGACGTAGTGTTTCCTGTGAGGTACGAACTGCAGCTGTAAATGCGCGAGGGCTGAGAGTCGAACGGTGTCAGCTCCTGGCCCGCCCCGGGCGCGCGTGACGGAGCTGCACGGAGCGAAAACATCTCCCGGACATGCCGCCATTGCTGCTGTGTGCTGATGAACTTGTTTGGTGTTGCTTTAATGGCTAAATAAAGAAGTAAACGGGCAAACAAGTGAACGGGTTAGACCGTGTCTGTAATACTATAAGCCTGTCTTTCTCTTCGAAATGCGGGAAGTGAGCTGAAATTAAATTAATTAGTTTTGCCTTCAATGCGTGGTTTGCTAATGACCTGCTTCGATAATGGCTTGCTTTGCATTGTGGGTGTGTAGCGAGTTTATCCCTTAAGCGTGGTCATATACACGAAAAGGCGGGAAATGCGAATCATAAAGGGGGCCGTGCGCCTCACGAACCTGCTCACAGTGTGATAGCGAATTTCCCTAGCCAAAATTCTGGGGAAAGGGGCGACGGATGCAGCTAATGGACGCCTCCCAAGCATTTAAAATGAGCAAAATCGAAATTCCTTCAGAGAATATTGTAACAGTTGGCATAACTGACGGCTGGTCGGTCCGTGGGTGCCCGACGGTGTAGTATGTCGGGATGGGTGGGGATCTGTTAGGGTCGTGGAGAGTTCCCGTATTGAGGAGAGCCATCGTTGCATGCCTCAGGCAGGATGAGAAGGGCGCTTCATGTAGCATGCACGGTTAGAAGATAACGTCACTACCCCGTGAAGACATGGAGGGATATAGCTGGAAGCTGGTGGCAAAACATCCAGTACGCTGCCCGAGAGAGAGACGAGAAGAACGTGAAAAGATACGTTTTGGGGGAATCTGCTGTAGATGGGAGGATAATATTAAAATAAATTTTAAAGAAACAGTGGTTGAGGATCTGAATTGGATTCGTCGGGTGCAAACAAGGCAAGTTTCAATGGGGTGCCCTGTGAACACAATAGTGACCTTAACATGTTGGAGAAAAGACCTCAGGTTCCAGCACCACCAATAAAAACGGACGAAGGCAACTGGGCAAGAAGCAATCAAGAGAAGGCCGCAACATTCGCCAAACACCTCTCCAAGGTCTTCAAACCTTTCGACACTGAGACCACACAAGAAGAAGAATACGAAATCAACAACTTCCTAGATGCACCCTATCAGATGAATCTACCAATGCGAAACTTCAAATATAAAGAAGTGGAAACGGTCATCAAAAAAGAAATCAACCCCAAAAAAGCTCCTGGATTCGACCTAATCACGGGAAAGATATTGGAAGAATTACCAGAAAAATGCATCCAAAAAATTACACACATATTCAACGCAGTGTTAAGAGTAGAATACTACCCAATACAATGGAAAATATCACAAATAATTATGCTGCCAAAACCTGGGAAAAACACGAAAGAAGTAACATCCTACAGACCAATAAGTCTGATACCAGTACTATCCAAGGTACTAGAAAAACTACTACTGAAAAGAATAAAACCAGTGATAGAAGATCAAAACATAATTCCCAAACACCAATTCGGATTTAGAAACAAGCACGCAACTACGGAACAAGTCCATAGACTAGTCAACCAAATAAACAGAGATCTCGAAACAAAACGTTACTGCACAGCGGTGTTCCTTGACATAGAACAGGCCTTTGACAAGGTCTGGCACGCAGGACTATGCTACAAAATGAAACAGAAACTTCCGCATCAAATGTACGCAATTCTGAGATCCTATCTTACACATAGATACTACTTTGTAAAGCAACAGGAGGCATTAACAAACCTATACCCAATATCATCTGGCGTACCCCAAGGTAGCGTTTTAGGACCAGTGCTATACTTGATCTACACATCAGATCTACCAACAACTAGAAAGACAACAACAGCGACGTTTGCAGATGACACAGCTATCCTGGCATCTCATACCAATCCTCTATCCGCATCCAGGAACTTACAAGACCACCTAAATAAAATTCAACACTGGCTGAAAAAGTGGCGTATGAAGGCAAATGAAAATAAGTCTACGAATGTAACGTTCACCATGAAACGCACTACCTGTCCTCCAGTAACGTTAAATCACTCTCAGATACCACAAGCAGAAGATGCCAAATACCTTGGTATACACCTGGATAAACGACTGACATGGAAAAAACACATTCACACCAAAAGAAAACAACTCGGAATAAAATTCCGACAGATGTATTGGATGCTGGGAAGGCAGTCGGAGCTA
Source organism: Cryptotermes secundus (assembly GCF_002891405.2). Classification (NCBI taxonomy): domain Eukaryota; kingdom Metazoa; phylum Arthropoda; class Insecta; order Blattodea; family Kalotermitidae; genus Cryptotermes; species Cryptotermes secundus. The sequence goes on along the minus strand of NW_019731985.1, from coordinate 1,206,489 downwards.
TCGACAGAAAACAAGATCTTACTGTACAAAACCATGCTCAAACCGATATGGACGTACGGGATACCATTATGGGGATCAGCCAGTAACTCAAACATAGAAATTCTCCAACGATTTCAAAGCAAAGTATTACGAATAATAGTTAACGCACCGTGGTATGTGCCGAACACGGTACTACACAAGGACCTAGATGTACCAACAGTACGAGAGGAAATAAAAAAAAAAAACAGCAAAAAGTATAAAATCAGACTCCAGGCCCATCCGAACGACTTGGCACAAAAACTGCTCGACGACGAAGGAGAAATCAGGAGGTTAAACAGATTTAAACCATCAGATTTACCCACCAGATTTGAATAATTCAACACTTAACTGCATATCACTAAGCAGTTAAAATAAGTATTGAGCATGTTCATTGGAACATGCTCACCACGACAAGTTCTCTTTCCTTTTCTATATGTAAACCACAAAATGTACTTATTATCCACACTTAATGGATAGATTGTATAATTATTGGAGTTAAAAAAATCCATGATTTATTTTATCCGTCTTCTAGTGCATACATTCATCTGTCCCCTCTTCTCACTCTCACTACATGTTTCGGCACAAATGTGCCATCTTCAGGTGCTGATCCAATCCACGACAAACTAGTTCATTGCATGCCTTGTCTATACATACTAAAATAACTAAAATATATATTTATCATATATACTGATAATTGTTAAGTGTTAAAATATTAAAATTATACAGCATACGTATTTCATTCTTACGTCGTGTTTCATTACGCGAGTCACGTCTATCATCGTCTGTTGGAGCACTCTTTCACTATCGTGTATTGTGCTCTATGTTGCGTCTCGCTCCTGTGACTGCGTGTGTTATACTGCTGGACCTGCTGGGTATGTGTTGGAAACATGTTGGAAATTTTGTTGACTAGCTGAGCGACCATCAGCTCTTCTGCTTCATGTGGTTAACAGAAATAATAAATGTTTTCGCGACATTTGGTTGCCCTCGGCACACAGATTGGCGATCGCATTCTACTGCAATGATGGTACTGGTGTGTGTTAGCCTTCACGAGAGCTCTGGTAAGTAGTTGTACCGCCTATGCTGCCCCCACCCCCCGGACAGGGGCCACGAAGCGCTTGAATGGGGGACCACCGTGTAGCTGCGGGCTTAACTCATGTAACGAGCGGGCCACTGTGTCGCTAAGGGGATCCTGGCTGTCTAACCTACACACAGTAATTACACTTTGCGACGCGACGCGACCTTCACGCCGAGCCAATGTTTACACTTTGCAACTTGTTGGATAAGGTCCAGGTTCCGTGCTGCTTCACGCTCAGCGCAGTGGAATTCTCTACATTGTCACCCTGTACGTTTCTGGCCTGTTGCATGTCCATGCCTTCGGAACCCCGCGGAGCACCAAGCTACTTGGCTGCTGCTAATTAATGGCACCTCGCGGCGGCTGATGTCACCGCCGGTTTGGACGGGGAGTCAGCTGTTATCTTTGGTCTGTTTATTCTCCCTTCCCTCTCCCCTTGCCCCACTCAGTACGTGCCATTGAGTGAAGCAAACATTTTTTTATTATCTCGAGGAACGGTACAAAAAATAGACGCCGAAGAATTTCAGTATATTAGCCTAGCTACAGGGTGATGCCGCCTTTTCGCCGTCATGTTGCAGAGTGTGACACTCCTGTTAGGTTTCATGGGTTTGTAAGTGTCTGAAGGACATTGGTAACAGTGACAACACGCCTTAAGTTGTGGAGCGACGTGGCCCAAAGAAAGTCATTCACTGGCAAATCTTTTCGTGTGGTGACATCTCAGTTCTTTCGGCAGTTGTTTCGACACGAATCGTGCCAACTTTCCCCTTATGCTGTTTCTTCCAAATACCGCATAACCGAGAGAAAGAGACCGACGGGGCTGTATAGTGTAGCAGATACGCATTGCTGTGTTTGTATGTTTCCATGGTAACTTCGGAGTACAGAGTCCGTAGAGTGGGAGGGAGCTCGCGCTGTACTTTGCCCTCCAAGGACGGGCCTGACGCTGTGGATATTCGTAAAGTCTTTGTCAGCCACGTGTCGAGCACAATAAGATTTGTGAGTGCACTGCCGAAGGGGTTCTGCTCACCAACAATGTCCCACCTTGTTTACGTTGGCACACCTGCCTGCATGTCCATTGTGTGCCTTTGGGGGAAATTACGCGTAATTTTGTTAACACGTCGCTGCACTTTTCATAGACCAGGTATGAAACGTAATAGAGGTTAGGATATGTACACGTGGCATGCGTCACTTCCGTTAAATTATGTTACGGGAAAAGTGAGGGGTGAGGCATAAAATATCCCTTGGTTTCCCCTGCAGCTGATGTCCGAAACGTGTGTCGCCCCGATAAACATTTATAGCGAGTTAGGCTCGAGATGTTTGTGTAGGCCTTCATGTAAAAAGTGCCCGTTATTAGAAGAGTGATGTGTCGAGAAGTTCACCGAGGTTTCGAGGTTACATACTGCACCCACCATCAGTGTCCAGGGGTAATCCAAGCGGCAAGCTTTTCCGTTAGTTTTGTGACTTTTTAGCGAAATCTCCAGTGTCAAATTTGATGAAAATCTGGTCAGCAGTTCTGGAGTTATTTTACCTGTAGGTAGACCGACAGGGCGAGGTAAGGGAGGAGGGAAGTATGAATTAAGCGGGAGGGAGGGAGACAGATGATTGGTCCCAAGGAGTCGCGTTACCTTCAGCAGCTGATGGTTACTCATTTGGTCAAGAAATCCAACCACACTCCCGACTCAGAATCGCGTACCCAACGAGATGGTCTTACCCTAAGGTTGCGTGCTACATGCCAGCTCATCACTACAACCGCGCAGAGCTATATGACAAAACAGTACGGTTTGGTACTGGTTCGTTAAATAACTAATCAATAACGTAATTGTGATGTGCTTTAAGTAACCGGGAATATAATCAAAACAGTGGCCGTACGCCGGCAGTTGCGTGTGCTGCCCTTACAGCGAGACGCCATGGAAACAGTGTGCATGAAGTTGCGAGTTTATGCCCTGAGATAAGTCACCTGGATGGATTTAACTCTGTCAGCTTCAAAGTTATGTTACGACCGACGGTCAGTCGGCCAGTCATTCTATCTTGGTATCAAGCCCCCTGGCCCAAAACCAGATTTTTGTTACCGTCGGACAGTTAAGGGTCTGTTGATGTGGGGTGCCCTCTCTGACGAGAGGACGGGTCTTTCGCGTACAGTTGCTGCTGGCTCTTGTCAGAGCAGTCGTTCTCGGGTCCGAGTCCCTCGAGACTCATGCCCACATTTTACTGTCTGAGATTCGAGACTCCCCCAACCCCGAGGTCCAGATCCCCTATTTATATCCCCCAGGAACAGGGTGGCCCAGTTATGCACCCAGACACTGAGCTCAATTTTCGTCGTCTCTTACGACTCACAGGACAACGATGGAGGTATTCGAACCGACCTGCACGCGGTGGGTTCTGAAGGCCACTCCGTGACATAAAATGTGTCGGAAACATTTCTCGCTCCGATAAACGCTTCAGGCGAGATAGGCGTGCATTGTCTCAACGTGTGACGTGTCCGCTATCCGCTATTGGTATCCGAATTTAACCGTAATTGGAATTTTACATCAGATTTCATATGAATGTACTCAACTGTCCCCGCGGAGCTCTCCGGGAGAAAACACGTGCAGACATGAGAGGTATGCGCGGCAGAGCTGTAATTGCATACCGCGGTTGTGTGTGTATTCCCGAGTGAGCTAGTCAGCTGTTTTCGTTGTNCAACTGCCCTGCTAGGGGCTGCTTCAGAATGATCACCCAGACTGATCACATTCCGAGAGGTTTGATTCGCTGAAGTGCTGAAACATCGGCAGACTTTTTCAGTTATGAAAGATTTTAGAAGGAATGGATCGGGGGAGGGGGGGTGATTCAGTTTAGAGAGTTACCGCCACGCTTAGCCGCTCGGCATGACACTGTGAAGGCTGTACGTTTGTTGTTCCTCCGAAACATTTGTACACGTCACCAGGCAACACGGTGTCATCACTGCCCGTTATGCAATGCGTACCAGAGGCTCTTTCCTCTGGGGTAAAACGGCCGGGGCGTGAAGCTGTCCATCCATCTAATGCCGAAGTTAAGAATGCGTTGCTGGAGCTAATTTAACTTTGCTGCAGTGTGTGCGCCGTAGCATCTCGTGTGGACGCGCAGTTGCGGCATGGAGGAATTCGCCTCGCAGCAAAATCGGACACCGCGATATTTCCGGAGCCACCGGCCGCACGGTGGGAACCCACAGCGCCGGCAGGCAGCCCCAGGGCACAGTGGCGGACGCTTCGGGTGGCGTGAACAGCTGAGAGACTGTCAGCTTCTCAAGGATTCTGCTCCGTGGAGCTACAGAGAATTGAGACAAGTTGGCCTGTGTTCAAGTCCTGTCCGTAAGCTGGAGTGGGAAGCTCATCGAGATAAAAATATTTATTTGCTGTCTCAAGAAGAGATTTTTTCTTTTGTTTGATATTAGCCAGGGGCGGTCTAAACGTTGTTCATAAGGAATATAATATATGAGACTAAAAATACTGAAGACAGAATTGCTCAGCTTCTCCAAAGATGGCGGTAACTACAGTAAAACTTGGTTATAGCAACGTCGGTTTCTGCGACACCTTGTCTATTGCGTCAAATATTCAATGGTACGAACTAATTCCTCATAAAGCAACTGTTTTTATACCTTGCTTAGTACGACATGCACAAATGCATCAACCTCGTATGTAACGTCATTTTCATTCCTGAATTTCTCTGATATGGACATTGAACGTAATTTAGAAAGTGTGTATTGGGCAAGTAACAGGAAACAGATGAAGATAACTGATTACTGTACTCGTATCTAGGTACAGTAAGGCACAACAATTGATGTAATCTACTGTAATTTGGTGAGTAGGCCTACCTTTAATCTACAGTATTAGTGCGGTGTGTATTATCAGTGAAAAGCGCTGTAATATGTCTTTGATATTACACATTTGTGCAATTCCACGTTAATGTTACGTTAGTCTGTACTTAACTACGTATTTCACTAAAAAACGCAACATTTTAACTCGGTTTTTGGAAGATTTTTACGTGACTAACATAAGGCTACATAACCCATTTCGGTTACAACGACATTCGTTTATAACGACACTATTTTTAGGTCCCTTTGATGACGTTATAACCAAGTTCTACTGTATATGTACCACATGTTTTACATATTACCCACACAATATATTCCATGTGGCTCTCAGAACAAACAGCGACTGTTTTTCCCAAACAGTATTGACCGGTTCGTCGTTTTCATGGCGACGTAACGTGTTCGCGTGATGTACGGACTGAATCTTAATTAGGCAGACGAACTTCGGGCTTAAAAAGGTTTAACTTAATGTCACTCGCATTTCAGAGGTCATTCCGCCGCTTATAAAATAATAATCTGTATGTTTTTTGTGGTAGTGTTTCTGCGCTTGCGCAACGTTTTTTTTTTTTTTTCTTTTCTTTTAGTACCTTGAAGCCACTGCACGCGTAAACACAGCAGTCAGCATGTCTGCTCTGGTATTCGTGGAATGCACTGTTCAAACATTCTGGCTCCGAGCTCGCACGGAAAATAACGTTAAAAAGCTCATCTCTCTGGTAGCTCCGAACCTGGTGAATTGCTGCTGTTGGCAGCCAGGTTTCCGAAACGTTGCATTGCAGTTCCTTTCTAGGGCTCTTCACTCCAGCTGGGCCCCATTTGTTCCCAGGTGCTTCTAGAAATGTGTTTCGATCAAGTTTCACAGCTGTACAGAATCGCTTATTTCCGTTCGCGGCGGTCTTTGTTCGCATTTGATTTGTTGGACACTATTGTTGCGTCGAGTGGTAGGGTGATTGGTGAACGATGAACTGGATGAGACGTAGGGAAGCGGGCGTGGCCTAACGTGAGGTCCTTACCCGGCATTTTGCATTTAAGGTCTGAGGGAAGCCACGGAAATCCCTTCGTGGTGCTCGGGCAAACATGCGCTGTGATTTACTTACAGCTGAGAGTGATAAGCAGTTTTTGAAGGGGGGGAAAAAAGGTGTGTAATCCAGTGCTCCCTGAAGGAGTACACACACACATTTCCGGAATGCGTATCTCCGCAATCATGCGTCATCTGGCCCATCGTTCTACCGGCTCAGTTGTTGCAGACAGCGGAATTGGGGCCCCAGAGCCCCTCTGGACCCTGCGTTGTGAAATCTGTGCCGTCAGAGAGCGCCGTGATCGTGCTGACTGAACGCAACTCGATTTTAATTTTGATTTTCCATGCGTCTGTATTTCCGGAATGCGTATCTCCGCAATCATGCGTCATCTGGCCCATCGTTCTACCGGCTCAGTTGTTGCAGACAGCGGAATTGGGGCCCCAGAGCCCCTCTGGACCCTGCGTTGTGAAATCTGTGCCGTCAGAGAGCGGCGTGATCGTGCTGACTGAAAACAACTCGATTTTAATTTTGATTTTCCATGCGTCTGTCCTGCAGTGCGCGGTGTGTGCGTTGTTCTGGGTCAGGGCCCGAAGGAAATGTCTCACGAAGCACACGGCATTCTCATGTTTGGATACCTAGCAGCGGCCGTCTCTCTTGACTCGTCGAGAACGAAACGTTGCGGAAATGCACCAGTTAGCTTCACCCGTGCGTCCGCCTGCCCTCATATTGCGGCTCCAGGACCAGTGAGCGGCTTCTAGTGGAATTTTATGTTAATTAACTTCATTAAACTTTTCTGACTTCATATTCCAGCTTCTGGTTAAAATCGAACATCAGTTCTGATTTGTGGTGTTCTGTATTGTGAACACCGCGTTGAAGTCAGGGACATTGTTTCGATAGATCACACTGTCTCCATCATCACGGTGTGAGTGGCGACCTCTGCAGATAGCTGCAGTATGCCCCTCCAAAAACGGTGGCACGACACCGTGTGAAGAATCCTACGAATTGGCCACTTTTGCGTCTGGAACTGGTAACGTACGTGTGGTGTTGGCCTGACCGTTCGGTGCAGCAGGCCTGTGGGACGCACCCACGTGAGTTTGCACTTCCTGCATGAAAGTGCGAACAATCGGAACATTCTCTCTGTGGGAAGAAGTGCCGAGTAAGCTTGTTGTGTGAATCATATGTGACTGAAAATTGTATAAGGGAACGGTGCGATACGCGCTGACTCGTGATTTCGCAGGCAGGCGGACCTCTCAGCGCTGACTCACATGACGGCCAACAAAAGCGACGCTTGAGACTGGCCGCTGATTCTTCGGGTTAAGAAGTGGCGGATGAATTCCGTAGAGCAGAGTCCCGCTTCAGAAGCTGCCAGTTTCTCATCTAGTTCAGGTACCCGAACTTAACAGTACCTGTAACATTTAGCAAGCGTTTCGTATGCTGAGTCTCTCTCTGTCGGGGCTGCGTGGAGGCCGTCTGATCGATCCTGTCATGCGCCAGATTAATCCAGTACACAGCCTCCGTCTCCGGTTTTTAATCTTCTAACGCATGGGCCTTCCAGCTGACCTCGTACCGTCAGGTAACCAACATTTTTGTATGCACCTCCCAGCGTAGTGTGCTAAATGCCATGCCCATCTCATCCTTCGTGATCTTATCGCCCGGTTAGTGCCTGGTGACGGCTACAAACTGGCGAACTTTAAAAGGATATTTCCTATGTAATTGCAGCTTGGATCTCACACGCGTGAATTAAGCATTTGAAAGACTGACTCTCTTCTAACAAATATATAAAGAACTGAGTCCGTACCTCACAGGAAATACATGACGTCTCCGCTGCAAAGCCAAACCGGTTAATGCTGTTTGCAGAAACAGACGCTGTTTGTTGCGAAGACCATACAGAGCACACAGGATGTGGGGAGGAGAACCCAGAGTTTTGGTATGTTAAAGCAGATGGTATGTATAGTAACCAGTGGTCTTTTAAATAAAGAGTTAAGCAGTGTTGGCTGCATACGAGTGTAGTTCCAGGTACCAGAACACTGATTTTTCATTTGTATGTAGGAAAACCTGCCCATAATTCCCGGTTTTCCCCCACCTAGCGTGCAGTCCGTTGCTTGTTGGTTTAACAACGCCGAGGCGCCTGCTACAGGCGTCGCATCGTGTCTGAACACGATGAATTGTAAGAATCGGTAGGGACAGCCTGAACCATTATCCGATCCGTTTGGCGATGTTTATGGTTTGTGGAAGACTTCGATGTGTCCTCGAGTGGTTGCATGAAGGCGCCCCGTCCCGACGAAATGCCCCCAGCTGTCCCGATTTGCATATGAATTGTGTAGACATCTTTAAGTGAGGATATACGGGCGAGGGGTTGCTGAATAATGATTTGGGGGGGGAACGTTTTGAGGCACTTTTCACGTTAACCCTACTCCCTCGGCAGCAGTAGCGCTTCTGTTAAGTGGGCAGTTTAAATGCGGAAGTGCAGAAGGATTTGCGATTGTCTGGGGGGAGGAAGTGTCCCAAATGTGACCCATAGTCTACGGCACAAGGAACCCAGTTCCCAAATTTGATTCGCATGACCAACTCTGGAGCCACGCGCAATGTGACGTCAAGATACAACTGCCTAGCGATTACGTCGCAACTCAGGAAAAGCACAGGGAGATTCAAGTCCACTCGAAACATTTGTGATTTTAGTAATCAATAAATCTTGTCTCGGAGCCTATTTCTGTGAACGTTCGCGACACCGAAGGCCGTTCGGGTGGGTATTACAGCGCTCCCAGTGACCCACTTACGTCACAGCACCCCCCCCCTTCCCTGGAACCAGTGTGCAGATCGCGTTTCAAACGGCTTTAGGTTGGCTTAGACATCTGTACAGTCAGCATCAAGAGTGCTCGAAACTTTATGGGGGGGGGGGGGGACGTTCCAAGTCTTGTGCTTGTCGCGTCCGAATGTTGCACATGCGTCGTGTTTCGTGCGTCAGTACCAAGACTAGCTGAGCAACCATAGGCTTAAGAAGGAGGGACCCTGCACCTGAGCACCGACGGGGAGGAAGGGTGAGTCAGGCAGCCCTTCTCTCTCCTTTGGATCTGCCTGGAGAAAATCAACAGCTGATGTATGTGCCTAATGATATTATAGAATCCCTCCATAATATTCGTAGGGGTGGACAAAAGTTGCCACAAAGAAAGGGGCGAAACGTAACCCTGGCAACACTGTCGCAAGAGTTTTGGGACCTAACGCAGCTGTTGCGTGTTGTGCTTCTGAGCACGGATTGCAGATGGCACTGTCGGCCAGCGCCCTGCGGTGTGTCTGTTAGTAATGCCCGTATAAGGGCAGTGATGCTGCCTGAGGTGAACTCCGACCCCTAGAAACACGAGCGGAGTCATCGCTCCGTGCAAAGCAGGACTATGGAACAGTGACCGATTCGAACGTCGGCTGCTCCTGCATGCAATGCGCATGCCCAGTGTTTGTTATTGCAACTTCTACACCTCCGGCGTCATGATCTTCATACTGTCACCAACACTTGTTAATGCCCATGCGTTGGTGTCTATTACCGAGCGTCGCCATCTTGCTGCATGTTCGAGAGGCCCAAGGTTCAAACATCGGCTTGAAGACAGATGTGATTTCTCCCCCCCCCCCTCTCCAGGCAAGTGACGGGACCGCACTTCCAGATGGGTCACGCCCGCTTGGACGCCGTACACTCTGAGCTACTGACGGCGTGGCCTAATAACAGAAAATAAAAACAAAAGAGAGCACAAAATGATGTTTGTATATGTATACGAATATATATATATGCAGGGATCAGAGAGGCGGACGCTCACTGTTGTTGGGGTTCCAAACCGCGCCGTACGAACCCAGCAGCACCGGGTCAGTTCACTGCTCAGCTGCGTGGCGTTCTTTAGGAACCGCGCTGTAAGCTGCGTTGCCGAAAGTCTGAACAACTCTGTAACGCTAGCAGTTTTACCCCACCCCAGTGTCGTGTAGAAACATTAGCCCCCGCGTCCATGCAACATGGAGGCGATATGGTTCTCCGCTTCCTGAAGATGGCTTAATTGTGTCGAAACGTGTAGGGTTATGCAGGGACGCTAACAGCTCTGTACCACGTGGTTGCGTCAAGTTTATGTACGAATGAAAGATGCAACAGTCGTTTTGACGTACTGGTAAACTGACTAGTACCCAGCCTTCTCCTATCCAGTGGGTACCGGGGGTGAATTCGCCGCCAGACGTATTCGTGGCGTGGTGCTTATTTAATTACCTGTAATTGTAATTAGCTGACGGTCTGGACGCATTGTTAGGTTGGCATTGCCGCACATCTAAATACATAAAACTCTGGAATTGTTATTAAGGTCTCTGTGTATCAGTTTAAAATGTCGGAGCGGTCGTAAAACCGTGACCTTGCAAGGTCAGCCCCGCGCGCGGCCCCGGTATTAAAAGGCTCCGTGCGTGTAAACAGTTCCCGGCGCAAACAAATGAATGTGAGGCGAGAATTCGATTCATACGTCAGAATGTTATGCTCGTTAAGTGGCCGCCGCCATGCGAGACGCTGCTGGTTGGCGCCCAGGTTCCAACGTTTGGCTGGCCAGTGGCGACCGGCTCTCACCTGCCTGAGTTTGGCTGGCGTCGAATTGCAAATTAAAACACCGTCCGTTCCTCTTGCACCATTAGCACCTCAGAGCATCCACAGCCTGCGTGGACGTTCGGAACTGCCACGAGATGTTTCGTAGTCAGTCCGTGCTGTACCCCGAGTTACCGTAACAACGAAATTTCTCGAATCACGTATGGAAGGATGTTGCTGGGCAACGGTTACACACCCAGGAATAGGAGAGTTTTCGGGCTGGTCTTTTCAAAGGAAAGTAGGCTGTTCGGTTCTTCCCATAACTTCTTGTTAGATATCGCGCAGTTGAAGGAAGTGCAGCTCTGCTAATCACGCGCTTCACAATTTGTCTCTCAGGGCGCAAAGGTGTGCAAGACAGTTTCTTTTGGCGTCACTGAGGTTAGCCCTCCCGGCGCCAAATATTATGCGCTGCCTCCATGTTGATCAGAAGGTTGGTCCTTGCAACGTTGCAGGAGGTCACAGTGTTGCCAGCAACTCGAGGCCCCGGATTGGGCGCCTTTGTATGGAGTTAATGACTTCTGTGCTATTAGTGTAAAATTAGTCGCGGTTTCTGCTTAGGCCGTTCAGCGCAGGCGCGGCGCAGCGCAACTCCATGGGCTTTGTGGCTCGCCGACCTGTGGGTGTGTGGACTTATGAATCCCGAGGACATCGGCGCAAATATTTGCCTAAGTACTGTCACTGACCGTCTGCCCGGGGCGGGGGGGGGGATGGGTACGTGTGCAGATGTCGCCAAGCCCACCCCGATGTGCACCCTGTGGGCCGCGGCCGAGAACGAGCTGCGATGTATAGAACGCCTGTTGGCGTCGCGCCGTCCAATTGTAGGCGCGAGAAAGCGTCGTTAAACAAGATGGGCGGGCGTGTGGGAACAGGATTGCCCACAAGCGTCTTGGGGGGGCGTTAAGGCCGCTTTATTTAGTGACCACGAGCTGTCAGTTGGCAGGATAGTCTTTTCTTATAAAGTAGGCCATGACCACGCCTACCACAATACATAATACAACGCCAGCAAGTCACCCAAGGATTGGTTTGTACTCGGAAATCGCCTGTTCGAATCTTGGTTCCGACACAATGTCTAACCTCACCGAAGGTTTTGTGATTTTCTTCAGGCACTATGGGGCGTACATATGTGATTTATGGCGAAGGACATGCCAGTGGCGGGGGGTTACAGGTTGATCTGCCCCCGTGCGCGTGAAATCTGATGTTGAAACACCCTGTTGCAGCAGTAAACTAGTTCTGTGTGGGAGTGCCGCGTTTTGTTAGGTCACGGTGACCCTCTCAAGCCCAGAGGCGAGGAGAGGCTGGCCCCGACCACATCAGCGTCTGTGCCTTGGTATACCTGAAGGAAGATGTGTAGGTAGACGGGAGGATAATATTGAAACGGATTAGGCACATGCGAACACGGTGTTGAACCTTCGACTTAGAAGTTCATGAATAGAGGAACAACTGTCAGCTTCACAGCTGCGTGTGGTTGCAGTGATCTGTTGCCCTGATCGAGAAGCAGCCATAAAACTTCCTTTTCCATTTGTAGGTTTGACCTGTGTCGGGACGGGCGCCACGTTACTTCTTTCTGTACTGCTGTTTGGCATACTTTCTTCTCTTCGTAATTTTTTGTATCATCCTCCCATCCGTTGATATGACGGCGTCTAGTCTGGTGGCGGTGTGGTGCGTGCGAGTGTAGGCCCCACGATCCAGTCAGTGCTTATATGTTGTGTTGGGGTGGCGGTGGCGGTTACTGGCCAAAGCCAGGAATGGGGGTCAAAAACAGCAACGTACGCTTCCCGCGAAAGATGTGAACAGTCTTAAGACGATTCAAAGGGTTCGCCCCGTGGAGGGCATCGTGGGCTTGCTGTTCGGCGGAGCCAATGTTCCTATTTTTTCGGTTAAGGTCTTTGCATGACGTTTAGTCCTGTAAGGTCTCCCCTTTCCCTTCCCTGTTTCCAGTCCTCTGTAAACTATACGAGCGATCGTCCTCTTTCCCTCCTTTGCTTCGCCATTCCTCCATGGCCCGGCATAGGGGCCCTTTCACGGGACATATAGCGCTGACTATCGAAACAGATAAAATTTAGACACACATAGGAAAACCAAACACGAATTTCTAAGAGCAGAGACAACCGCCCTGCCCAACAGCCACCCAGGAAAAGAGGACGATCGCTCGTATAGTTTACAGAGGACTGGAAACAGGGAAGGGAAAGGGGAGACCTTACAGGACTAAACGTCATGCAAAGACCTTAACCGGGAAAATAGGAAAATTGGCTCTGCCGGACAGCAAGCCCACGATGCCCTCCACAGGGCGAACCCTTTGAATCGTCTTTAAGACTGTTCAGATATAGACACATTCCCGTAATGTTTACAGTTTCGTAGATCATGGAAGTAATCGCCTACATAGTTTGAGAGACTGTAATATTGGTATTATTGATGGGAGGGATTTATGAAGTACGCCATTCAGATGGTCTCAGGATGGCATTGTTGTTACATACCAAGTTTCATGAAGATTGGTTCAGGCATTCAAAAGTTATACAGGGTGATTCACAGACAGCAAATGTGATTTCATAAGCCTTCTTATTTTTTTATTTATTTATTTTTTTTTCAAAAATAAGTAGGCTAAAAACTTCGCGCAGTGCGTACATTCCGTAAGTTGTTGAGAAAAGTAATGAAGTTCGTTCTGCTGGCTAGTGGATAAGGAGAGGAAAAGGCAAGAAAGAAAATGAAGAATAGAAAGGAAAGAAAAGGGAACAAACGCTAGGCCTCTCTGCGTCTCCCTGCAACCTCAATCTGCTGCGGAAGACGGACATTTGTGCGCTCCGCGCATAAGCGGCATAAAGAGCAGCACGATACGTGATGGCGGCAGTGACGGTGAACCCCCCCCAACTTGTTTTAGTGGCGGAGGAAGGCTTTGCAGATAGGTCTGTGAGAACCGGTGGTAGATCGTGGCCAAGTTCCAAATGGGGTTCTGGAGCCGTGAGTATAGGTCGATGTCATTGTGTAAGAGATGGGCAGGGATATGTAACACGCATACACGATGCCAGTTACTGGTTCAGGAACGTTCCCGCCATATTCAGAGACGGCCGCCAGTGGTCCCTAATCCTGAGCCAGATGAATCCAGTGTACGATTGTCCTCCTCAAAGTTATTCCCAGAAGTAAAACCTGCGTATTGGTTTCTGGCGTACGGAAGATCGCGTTGGTTCTGTGCTGCACCCTGTGTCTAAGCACCACGACACGTGTCACTGCTGGTGGCCCACGTGCACTTCGCTGTCCTCCCCATGGGCGGCGGCTGTTGCAGCGAAACAGGAACATCAGTGGCGGCTTGTTCTTCTCAGTGAGTGAGCGATGTCGCAGTGCTAACCCGCTTGGCGGCGAGAGGCCTACCCTGTTTACAAGAGCCCCGCCACTGGACCCTATGCTGAACCAGCTGGAACCATACACCCCATCCATCCAGTTTCCGCATGATCCTTTTTAATACTATCTTCATATCTACGTCTCCCCGTTAGAGTTACCAACCGATATTCTGTAGCCTCTATGCTACATGCCCGGCTCATTGTACTGTCCTTCCAGGCCTGCGACGGGGCCTACGCAGAGCAGACCAGAATATGATATCAACATCAACGCCCTTTGTTTTGACGGCCAGCGTAACTGCATTGTCCTAAAGGCCCGCGAAACAGTTTCATTTAACTACAAAATGGCCCTTAACGGTGTTGCGCTTTGGGCATTCAGAATGTCCGCTTCACTAAATATTGAAGCAGGTACCGTAACTGCCGCCGTAACAGCGTGTAAACCTCGTCTGCGCTCAAATAAATTGGAAGGCGTGCGCGTACACTGCAGAATCCCACTTCGCAGAAGCATTGTACTGCATCTTTACGTGTAGTAGTGTTTCGATATATGGATCGCCATTTGTTTGCTGTTGTCAGAGCCTGTCCAGGACATAGGAGTAAGTTACTGTAGGCCTTCGCCAGCACAGTTATGTCTTGCTTCCCCAGGACCATTTATGTGTCTGAGAATGTGTTGTAAGGGGGGCGGGGGTGCTCGATTGAATGGACCGATTGTAAGGAATTGTTACAAGACGTGCATATGACTGGCCGTGGAGGCCCATAGAGTTAGTGAGACGCCAATGCTCTCGCATTTGTTCTAGTCAGTTCAGAAATTGCGGTGACGTTAGCTTACTGTCCAGCACGTCTTCACTTACACCTCCAGGAAGATTCTTGGTACTTATTTCTGTTAGAGGCCGAGTCGACCCCAGGGCCATACTGCTCCTGGAAGAATTAGGTCAGTTGGAAAATACAGCGACCTCATCGGGAATCGAACCCGCAGCATTCCTGCTTGTATCAGCGCACTCTCCTCGACGGGCTTCCATCCACACGGGGAGGGTAGAAAAGGTACGTAGGTACGACTGCACGTTCGTTCGCGACACTGTCTTAGTACGCAAGCGTATGTAATGCTTAGCTTCACGCTGCGGCCCCAGAGCCGGTCTGGACACAGTAGTACTGTGACCGTAAAGGAGCATACTGCAGTCGGGAATCGAACCTCTTTTTGTCGGCTGTCTGAACCTTCAGCAGTGGAAGGGGTGCAGGAAAAAAACTACCTGCAACACACAACCCCAATTGAATCGAACATTGCAACCCCCACCCTTCAGAGACTCAAAGGGGAGTTCACCCCAAGGAAGCTCAAAACAGGGCGTCCTTAAATTAAATTCAGTTTCGGGTTTCATAATGGTTCTCTTTGTTGTGACGTAGTGTGAGTGCGGGTTAGATTCTGCGTTTTTTATTTTCACATTACGTGCCCCCCCCCCC
>NW_019731985.1:1149606-1191138 GCF_002891405.2 Cryptotermes secundus | reverse complement strand
GTGACGTAGTGTGAGTGCGTTTTAGATTCTGCGTTTTTTATTTTCACATTACGTGCCCCCCCCCCGCACCTCATTTCTCTTTGCGGTTTACCCCTCCCCACGCCGCCACCCTAACGCTTCCCGTGGTCGTCTGCAGCGGATTTCTTTAGAATTCATTATTTTGCAATATTGTGTGAATTGCCTCCCCATGCTGTGGCACCCCTCAGCTTAAGCTGCTTTAAACCACAGCGGTAACTATATATACCACCTGCCTTAACGTTTAAAAAGGATGTGTGCATTCTGCACATGCACATTTTATTTGTGTTCCATGCGGTTCTCACAACAAACAAACGACTGTTCTCAATAGCATTAATAGGTTTAACCCCTGGGTGTGACGCCCTGTAGTCCGTTAGGAGGAACGTTCTGCCTCCACCTTCAGCATTTGAAGAGCAATTCGAGCAATCAGGCCCTGTGATCGCAGCTACATATTGGTTGCTTGGTTTGTGCTTCGATCCTGAAGATCGAAGCTGTACGGTCCTCCGAAACGTTGGTGAACTTCCACCGGGCTACAGACGTCACTTCCAGAAGAACACAGCTGTGTCCTTAGTCGCCTCCGCAAACGTCCGTCGAGGCGCTGTGTGTTTCCTGTGAGGTGCGAACTGGATTCTAATATATTGTTTACACGAATCTCGGGCGTCAGAGTGATCGTGCTAGCCTTAACAAAGGGGCCGTTGTGTAACTACTTTTGTTTATTCTTCACGTTTGGCAGCCGAACTCGCCCAGCACAAGTGGACGATTGTGTTCTGGAGGTCACAGTTCCAACCTGCGCACATATAATACTGACGCCATTGTGCGCAGTAGTCTCTGCCCCAAAGTCTCGTTTACTTCGATCGAGAAGCCATTTGGAGAGATCTGCAGGGTGTCGAGTTGGACTCGATAGGACCCCATTGTTGGCTCACTGTCGTGTGCTAAGGGAAAGGCCCTTTTGTAATTTCGGTGATGAACGTTTCGTTGTCTGCTGGTCAGGAAGCTGAAAGTCCCGCTGCTGTCCGTTCGTGACGCGTGGCCACAGCCCCGATTTCCTGTCCCCACACTTCGTATCGGTGTGTCCGTCCGCCCCAGACAAGTCGTGAAGTCCGTAAGGGTCAGGTTACAGTTCGCCACTTCGACGAAACTCGGAAGTTTCACTGCCGTGTTCTCTGACCTGAATCAGTTAAATCCAGTCATCATGTTTCCTTATACCTGTTAGGCGTGTAACATTACGGAACACACGCTAGACATCGCCCGTTGAGCCCCGTTCGTTTTCTTGTGGTTTTCCTCAGGCTCTCTGAAATCAGGCCGCCTTCCAAATTCTTCGCCGTCGTCTCAACTTGTCATCCGATGCTGTGTATTGCAAGCAGTCGATACGGTGTCCCCAATGCAGCGTTGTGCTGCCTCCCCCACCGCAAAGGAGGCGTCGAAATGAGCGCCGGGTGCTGTGAGGAGCAGTAAACCGATCAGATCCAGTTGCCAGTAAGAGGGATGATCCATTCGCTGCCCCCTTAATACTTTGTAGTGGCCCGAAGGCCCTCAAGCCCGGGCATTGTGCAGGATCCTGTGTCGCACTCGTTCGGCCTGTCAGCATGAGTCTCCCCCTCGTATGGTTCCGTAACGTCGCTTTTCGTGCAGGCTGTAATGACGTCGGTCGTGCCAGCTGTCACCGAGTGACCGCGGGGTTAATACAGCTTGACTTGCTCGTACATTGCCACGGATTCTTCAGTTTGTTTGTTTGTTTGTTTGTTTGTTTGTTTGACGTAGCACTTGTTCCTATTGATAAAGCAGACGTAATGCCTATCGCCACGTGGCTGTGACGCATCTCCCACACCAGAATTACGCACTGCTACCTCTTTACCGTGCGTGTAGTCTGATCTACTAGCATCGCCATGTATTCATAATCTTTCACTGCCCCTTCCCCCTGTTTTGCCTTTGTTTCTTACCCTGTCTCCCTTATCCATGGTTTTGCCCCTTTCGCAGAATTCATCTGTGTGGTCTCACTCCCGGTTGGATGTCAGGGCACTTTGGTCTGTCACGCGCCCCTGACTGGTCAACTGCTCACGCAGTTGAACCCACACACATCTGGTTCCCGTTCCGAGCTATAGACGTGCTACTTCAGCCTTCCTAATTGTCAGTAATCCCAAAATGGCGGCAAGCGCAATTTTGTGACATGCAAGTGACGCTGTTACCCCTTTATGTGGCGTAAGATATTTGAAAATATGCAACTTTTTAATGTTATATTTTTATGTGTAAAGTGAAGTCTTTGTGTATGGGAGATCCGATGTTAAGTCCAGTTTGCTCTTTTCGCGTTACTGAAATCTGACCCCCCCCAGCCTTAATTATAACCTTGAAGTACTCGTTAATTGTACTTTTTCGATTGAATATGACCTTGGCACTGCAGTTAATTCTGCGTCTTTGTTATGGGCGCATGTTCTGGGCGGCCGTCGTGACGGGGTCCCATTATCTGGAGACGCCAGAATAAGCCATATACATCCATCCCTGTGTAGTTTATATATATTTTTTTTTAACTCCAATAATTATACAATCTATCCATTAAGTGTGGATAATAAGTACATTTTGTGGTTTACATATAGAAAAGGAAAGAGAACTTGTCGTGGTGAGCATGTTCCAATGAACATGCTCAATACTTATTTTAACTGCTTAGTGATATGCAGTTAAGTGTTGAATTATTCAAATCTGGTGGGTAAATCTGATGGTTTAAATCTGTTTAACCTCCTGATTTCTCCTTCGTCGTCGAGCAGTTTTTGTGCCAAGTCGTTCGGATGGGCCTGGAGTCTGATTTTATACTTTTTGCTGTTTTTTTTTTATTTCCTCTCGTACTGTTGGTACATCTAGGTCCTTGTGTAGTACCGTGTTCGGCACATACCACGGTGCGTTAACTATTATTCGTAATACTTTGCTTTGAAATCGTTGGAGAATTTCTATGTTTGAGTTACTGGCTGATCCCCATAATGGTATCCCGTACGTCCATATCGGTTTGAGCATGGTTTTGTACAGTAAGATCTTGTTTTCTGTCGATAGCTCCGACTGCCTTCCCAGCATCCAATACATCTGTCGGAATTTTATTCCGAGTTGTTTTCTTTTGGTGTGAATGTGTTTTTGCCATGTCAGTCGTTTATCCAGGTGTATACCAAGGTATTTGGCGTCTTCTGCTTGTGGTATCTGAGAGTGATTTAACGTTACTGGAGGACAGGTAGTGCGTTTCATGGTAAACGTTACATTCGTAGACTTATTTTCATTTGCCTTCATACGCCACTTTTTCAGCCAGTGTTGAATTTTATTTAGGTGGTCTTGTAAGTTCCTGGAGTGTAGTTTATATAAAACATGTTTTGTTTTCTGCGAATGGCGACCACGCGAAGACACTGGTCGTGTGAACTCGTACGTAGGTCCCACTTTTGCGGGACACAGATTGGACCCAGTGCTATGTAAATTTGCCTCTGCAGATGGGGAACTTCTACCTATCTATGTAGGTTTGTAGCTTTGGCTCTCGCAAAGGACACGAAGACCTCGAAACCGCTCCAATAACGTAACGTCTTTTGACGTAAAGGAGAGTGAGGAAAGGAGGGGGAAATTAAGGGCGATAAAAGTATATACTAAACGGATAGAGTCTTCGCGTTGAATTTCCAAAGGCTTTTAGTATAATGCTGATACTGTAATGATGCAAATTTCAGGCCGCGGGTCCTATTATGAACTCCCGCTTGTATGGACAGCAGAATGTGGCATACTGAGGTCATGTTTTAAGCACCTGTTTTTGTCAAGAGATGGCTCTGATTTATCTCCCCCCCCCCCACACACACAAAATAACTGCGATGCAGTTGCTGTATATGGCAGTTAGCTGTTTCCTGCACCAGCATATTTGAAGGAATTTGGGTAAGGAAAAGGAAAGCTGTCCCTATAACAGGCCGTGGAGGCCCGTGGGGTCACGATGCGTCGAGACTCCCATGTGTTCTACACAGTCGACTCGTAGACGGAGCTGAGGTGCTGTTCGAATCCTCGTTGAAGTCCCTTTTTTCTTTCTTTCTTTCTTTCTTTCTTTCTTTCTTTCTTTCTTTCTTTCTTTCTTCTTCTTCTTCTTCTTCTTCTAAGTTTATCGAGGATGAGATCGACAGAATTTAGAGGGGCAGTTTCCAGTGGCCGTCTCTTGATTGCAATACGAATTTTCGGGCCAATAAATATATTTTGATATCTTAAATATCCCCCCCTTTTTTTTCTTTCTGGTTCACAAACATGCTTGTCGCACCAGCTGAATGCATGTGGCGGCTTCACGAGAAGGGCTCAGCTCCGTTCGGTTAGTTACCAATTTTTTCAAGTTCAGAATGGCTACAAGTGTGTTAAGAACGCCGGTGGCCTGAATGTCATTCGGGGGTCATGGGAAGGCTCACCGCTCTGTGCAGAAATGTTGGCCCAAGTAAAATGCCCAAACGAAACTTTGAAGAAAATCTCAAGGAGCCATTGCCAATATTTATTGTTCTGTGATTAATTTCTTAATCTGAGTCTTTTTAAAACTTTAGCTACTGTTTGTAGGAGCAGAGATAGCGTAGTTGGTATGGCGACTGGCTACGGGCTGGACGACCGAAAGGTCGGAGTTAGAGTCCCGATAGGGTCAAATATTTTCACTTCTCCACGTCTTTCAGACCGGCTCTGGGGTCCACTCAACCTCCTATACAATGGGTACCGGGGGCTCTTTCCGGGGATAAAGCGGCCGGTGCGTGAGACTGACCACATCAAACTAGTGCCAAGGTCAAGAAAATGTGGATCTATACATCCACTTCTCCATACGTCTTCATGGCGTAGTGCTTAATTAGTTAAGCACAGGACGACTTTTTTTTCTTGGCACTACAGCCCCAGTGAGCCTAGGTCTACCTCCATGAACTTCTCCGTTCACTTCGGTTTTTCTAGATCTCATATATTCGGTAGGACTCCTTGAGCGGGTGATCAGCTCGTCGCAAGGCCTCTACCTGTATACAAACACAGAAAACGCACACACACACACACAAACACACAAACTAAACATCCATGCCATGAGTGGTATTCGAACCTACGATCCCGGTTTCCAAGCGAGCGCTCGGCTACCGTGACCGGCCCGGGGACGACTTTACCTCTTACCTTACTGTATGTATATGTTGTGATATTGACGAGGCAAGGAACCGTATCCCTGGCGAAGACCAGGTACTTATATGTGTGAAGTCACGTGATAGCATTTCCGCATGGGCCGTAAAGTTCGACAGAAATGCGCCCCCGCCCACCCGCTTCCTCCACCCCCTACCGGCAGGCTCTCGACACTTGCTGCGAGGGAAGTCCGTACAATATGCTCCCCCCAACATCGGCGTGTGTGTGTGTGTGTGTATATTGGGCCTTATATTTTTCATAGCGCGGAGTTGCTGTGGTAACATGACAACCGTTTCTAAGCACATGGCGTCATTTTCTTTATAAGATCATTGTTTGGAGCGAGAAAGTTATATTGTTGTTCTGTACCACTTTTATTGTCCGCCATCACAGAAGCTTCGCCTTCGTAGTATCTTCCTAGATCCCCCCCCTTTTTTATTTATGCGCAATTTGCGGTGTGCTGCTGTAAGTATATATTGGAGACGGAGAAATTGGCGGCCGCCATTGTGCACCGGCTGTGACGCACGGCGCCGTCTTATTCATCCACAAAATGGACGGCCGCCTCATTCTGTCTTTGGTCCCGCTTTACGATCTTGTAACATGTGCTGAAGTATATTGTAGCGTGTGACGTGATTGTTGTGGCGTTTCATTCCCGGCCGCACACTCGGCTTCTTGCGCCAGGGAGGATGCCTACATATTAAACAGTTCGCCTTTCAGGCGATGTTGCGTAGCCAGCGGTGGTATCGAAGCAAGGACTCGTGTCTGAATATGAATCTTCACATAAAGTCCGTAACCCCATTTGGGGTCGAGGGGCCAAAACGCCGTTCTTTGTACTCAGTTACACACTGAATTAATATGCATTTCACACGTGTTTCAGTATAGCTTTCCTACAGGAAAGCCAATTAATGAAACGTTTCTCTTGGCCACACGAAATAATTCAGCACATTTCTAATCAGTGACAAACACATGGATCTCTCCTAAAACTAACCGACTACACGGAGCTTTCTTGAGAAGCCGCCAGTCGCTTAGCCACTCAAGAATTCTCCTCAACATTTGATGGAAGCCGAAGATTCATTACCGTGTTCACAGGAGCCTTCCATTGGTTCCTATCCTGAGCCAGATGAATCCAGTTCATACCATGTAGGTCCTTGCTATGCAGCTTTCTCCCCGTGCGTGCTACATTCCGTTTCCATCCTTACTAAAAATGCGTATAATTGAAATGTATCGCGTTTTGAGCGTGCCGAGATATTCGTAGCAAAAGGAATTCAGCCAATGTGTGACGTGCGCTGTTAGCCTGGACGCGGTCTCTGTGCCCCTGCAGCAGACTCCATCAGTGTTGTCAGGCGCCTCCTCTGCCGATAAGGGCCGCGACTTTGCGAAATGTCACACAAACAGGCACTCCCCGATTTACACAGGCGCGGCTGGATACAGTGACAAGACGGTCGCGTGCAAGTAACCGCAGGCTCTCCCCTGTCTTGTACATTCTCCGGTGTTTAAGACGAACGCCCACTTGTCCTCCGGTCGGCGTTTGGTTTCCTGAGGAAACGACGCGTTCGAACGTGTTTTGTTTGCGACGGTAAATGGACGCGTCATATTCGAGCCAGGCCGTTATATACCACGTGTTGGCTTAAGTCATGCGAGAGAGCCGTAATGGCAGCGAGCGAGATTATACCTGCCCGCAACTTTGAGATTGTAGCGACTGTGGTTCCAGGCTGATGCCATCACCATGCTGTGTGCCTTCACCTGTCTTCATGAGCCCATCTCAGCTGCGTACTTCATACATCCCCCCATCAGTCCGTGTGTGTCTCCCTCCTATCGTTGCTAGGCAACGAATACACCCGTAGCAGTAAAATTGTTGGCGGCGTCGTTCTCTATGTGGCCCTTGTCGTATCAATGGAAAGTAGCCGATTAGTTCTTCCCATAACTTCTTGTTTTCAGTCTAAGTAGTTATAGGCATCTAGAGACGGGCCGTCTGCGGTTGGCGGAACATCGGTTGACAAGCACGGCCCGAAATAGACGCGATACCTGTTACACAGTATGGAAGGACAGACTCCGCGGGCCAGTGGGTAGGAGGACAGCCCCCCCTCGGGCCCAAAATATCCTGAGGACTTTCCGTGGTCTTACTAGATCGCTCCAGAAGAATTCTGGGGCTAGTACCTCAGACCAAGACCTCTGTTCTTCATCCTAGCATCGAACTCCGCGTGGCCCGAGCTGTTCACAGCAGTTCATCCGTAAAGGCGTCGCGCTGAGATGCAGATCAAGGTTTGGCCTCACGGTGGGAGTGCAGAGCAGCATAACGCGGCGTCCAGTTGGGATTAAAACGACTGGCGACTTGGAAACCGAATTTGCATTCATTTATAGCGCACGGGCGCGATGAAAGTTACCCTCACTGGTTCTGTTTGCTCTTGTCTTACTCCCGTGCAGTTCACGCTGTGTATCAGTTTATCTGAAACAGCTCCCAACTTGGCCCGAAAGTGTTGAGTACGTGCTGGCAACGCCTAGCTCGCGCTGCTTCCGAGTATGTACTGTTCGAATCTCCACTACAGAATCCACTGTCTGCGGCGATTATGTCACTTCCATCCCTGGTATCCCACGCCCGCAGCAGCAATTGCTTGTAGGGTGTGGAAGCTAGCGCCAAGCGCACAGCGATTTGGAGACTCTCAGACCCAGTAGAAACTGCGAAATCGTTCCTGTTTCCTCCTTTCTTGGTTCGAGAGCTCGGTGTCTTGCGTGACCTTCATGTCTTTCACCGTCCCGTTTCGTTCTGTTTGCAGCTCAGTACGCAGGAAAAAAAAAGTTTAAAGCGAAATAGTGTCAGGTTGTCTCTTTCTTATGCAGACCCCTGGAAACGGTTGGAGGCCCCGACGGGGCACAGCACGGCGGCACGACTGCGTGCGATCTGTATTTACAGCAGACGTTGATTTTATTTCGTTTTTAGCTTAATTTTTATCAAGTATTTGCAGTTTTAAATATCCAGCTGTGGTTGTTACGGCAAGGGTAGTAATAGTATTGGGGCCCCGTTGTCTTTGTTCTTCTGCACGGGGCTTTCCCCCTCCCCCTTAAATGTTTTTCGGCTTGTGTTCCGCTCGGGACTACGAAGATGAATTCTTTGTGCGTTGATGTTTCTTTGTTGCAGGCTGGCGTAATGAGAAACGGAGAAGTGAGAGGGACCCCCCCCCCCCACAACTCTTTCAAGTGCAATTTTTGTAGAAAGCTCATGGGAAATCACGAGGCTTTTGGGGTCATTCGCTGCTTGTGAGTTTCAGTCGTGGATACAGACGCCTTTCTTTGCAATACAGTCCCGCCTTAGGGGCCGTGTTTCAACCGCGCCCTCAGGCAGATAATATCTTGAACTGACACGTGAGAAATTTCCTTACCATCACTCCCAGTGAAGGTGGTGTAATTCTAGAGCAGTTTCATTCCAAGCAGTTCTGGGTTCGATTCTCGTTAATCGCATGCTTTCTGCGTGTATCCAAATGCTGATGGAACCGAGGAGGCCCGTAATTTTGTAAACCTCCAATCGAACTTCATGGGTTTATTAAAAGAAATATTGGCATATGAAGCATAACCAAATTAAAATATAGAAGTTTCATTGCACTGAATGTTGTACAGAATACATGTATAAACCCATGACATTGCGAAATAAACGGCTCTGAAGCATAACCAAATTAAAGTATAAAAGTTTCATTGCACTGAATGTTGTACAGAATACATGTATAAACCCGTGACATTGCGAAATAAACGGCTCTTGAGCAATGCTGATCATTGTTTGTGTTAAACCCGAAGTGAGTTCCCTCACGAATTCCGTTCCACAGTAACTCCAGGTTTTAGGTGTCAAGAAGACAACGCTTCATTCGAAGCGCAGAATTGCTGAGGGGGATAATAAAAATGGGAAGCACAATAGATCACTGTAGGTCGCGGTGCAAAGCCAAGAAGGCTCACCCCCTTATACATTCATTCAACTCAAGGTTTTAGGCGTGTGCAAAATGTCGGAAGTGATTTCCGATTGAACGGTGATGGTGGACATTTCCATGGGTTGGATGTTTTTTATGAGCAGAAACACGGTTGGAATTACTGGGTCTTTGGACTTTAACCATCGTCCGGTATTCTAGAAAGTAGAAAACAACGTTTCGAAAACTGGATCTGTTTCCGTCCTCAGGTGAGGGGGAGACGCCTACTCAGTTGAGTCGCTTAGAAAGTGCCAACCTCGACCAGTAGCGGTTGGTTTGTACGGGCAGAGAATGAACATGAAACCACAAGATGTATGCAGAAACCGAAAGGTAACATTAGATTTACGGCTGGCCACTCTGCATATAAACTTCCACATTGCATATCCCGTCAGGGCTCGTGACGTGAAATTGCGTCGTGCCGTCTGACGAAAAGTGGAAGAGGTGTGATTTAGAGGAAGCGCCCGATGTGAGCGTTGAGAACTGGAGTTAATTACATAATCAGGGAGCTTTATCGCCTTTCGCGTTATTATTAGGCGATTGATTGAATGAAGATGTGATGGACAAATACTTGTAGTACGCATAGGACACGTGCGTATTTGGTCTGAGCCGTAAGTGGAGTATAGGTGGGAGTTAACCTTCGCTGTGTGGACTGGATTTGATTCGGAGTAGAGCCCATTGTCGGGATGTTGTGATTACGGTGATGAACCTTTTGTGTTCCGAAAACTTTCCAGCTGACTGTGGCAAAATGTTTTACAGATCCCGGTGCGAAGTGCAATGGCACAGCTACCCTTTGCGGCGAGCTCCTCACTACCGATGAGGCGGCATGCCCGCCAGACTCCGTTCCCAGCGACCCGAGCGTGGCCGGGAGCCCGTGCGAGTGCGCGCCTGCGCGCTGCAGACAGCCCGTTTGCCGCTTCGGCTCTACCCGTGAACTGCGACGGACAGGCACGAAGCTTCCCGGAGATTGCTGTGACGTGTACGAGTGCGTGCTGCCCAAAGGTAACGTGTTACAGTTTCAAAATTGTTGGAGTGGAAAATGCAATGCCATACCATACCATACCATACCATGCTAACAGGGCCAACCTCAAATTATTAAAAACGAGTTTTGTGTAACTACAGGAAACCCCGTAAGTTCTGTACTCGAGTCTATATAAACAGTTCGTAGGAAAGTGCCATTGGATCAAACCCCTGTATAAAATGACACTGAATTCTTGTCAAAACTAATGACAACATATGCACACAAAACTTTCCTAGTTTACAAAGTAGAACAGAACAACGAATTTCCTGTCCTGACCATCGGTAGTTGTATGTTACAAGTAGGAGCAGAGGATGACATTGGGGTAGGTATCTGTAGTCAGTCCATTCCAAAAGAGGCAGTGCCACTTACTACATGTTGTTATTCCAGGTAACCAAGTTAAATAAAATAAGCATTGACCCTGTCTCCAAGACAGTGCTCAGCCGGTTAGTGCTGTTTGAGGAAACAGTCACCGTTTATTGTGAGAATCATACAGAAGACATAAGGCCATTGTGTGTGGGCAGAATGTAGTGTTTTGTAATGTTAATGCGGGTGCAACACGGTTACCACCATTCTTTAAAGTATGAAATAGCACAGAACCCATGACTTTGTAGTTGGTATTTTGTTTCAGATAAAAATTGCAGTGATGTCAGGTGTCCGGAGGAAGGGGTCGACTGCCCCTCTGATAGCTACCGTCTGCCGAATCACCGTGCCCCTGGGGACTGCTGCTCCCACCCGCAGGGCTGTGAATGTCTTCCAGGGCCATGCCCAGAGCCAGACTGTGTTGATGGCGAGCATGCCATAGTGGTACGTCAGGGCACCCAAAGGCCAGGCACCTGCTGTCCACTTTACAAGTGCATGGAGCATGGTAAGCAGTAGAAATTAAGCAGACTGTGTCTTCAGGGTTACGTTGTGTAGGCCCATCAAACTTCAGCACTATATACATGTACGTACATGGAGAGGGTCAGCCAAGGGCAAGTAGTGTCTTTCGTGCCTTCATCCCTTATCCCCCTTCTGCCATTTTATTTCTACAGCTTTCCTGTCCCCCTCCTTACCTCTCCTTTACATTAAAACAGTTTGTGTAAATATTAGTGCTTCTTCCATCTCTTTATGGCTCTCATTCTGACAGTTGTTCCGGTGTGTAGCGCTGTGCTTTGCAGTACAGTTGTTGAACATGAATATCCCAGTTAAAAGCTCAGCTGTGAATTATTTTGGCGGCAGAAACGTATCGTGACATCCAAATCCACTTGTCTCTTATGACCCCACAGATATTCATTATGCATGTGTGTAATGTGATATTTATTAATTGAAAACCAGCGTGGAGAGGGTTAAGTAAGTAATCGACAACTTGTCCGTATGGTAGGTTCCAATTCAGCAGGTTTCAGACTGAGGATCTCTGCTCTGCTGAACACAGAGGTTCATAGAATTTGCAGAGAAGTCTGGGCCTATGGACTGATTGTCAGATGGTTCAGACTTGTTCAGGATCTTGTCCTGTGCTGGGTGTTTGGGCTCCCTGTGATCCTGTGGGTGGAGCACATCACCATGTTTTGACAATAAACGTCTGGCTGTTGTGGTCTTGGTAAGGTGGTAGTGTTAGTTGAAACATTGATATGTTGGCAGCATTAGTTTAGACTGAGGTTAGTTCAGTTAGGCTGGGATAAGTCAACTTACAGGCATACAGATACACACTTTCACACATCTTTACTCGTAAGTTTTCCGGGAGATGATCGGGAGAGAGAGAGAGAGAAAGGGTGAAAGTTGCAAGTTGTATTATGCAATGGTTGCAGAGCTGAATGACACATGCATGCTGGATGGAGTCATGTGGAAGAACGGTTCAGTTTGGTGGAAGAATGAGTGCACACAGTGCAGCTGTAACAATGGGCTCAGCTTCTGTGCTGAGAGGCCTCTGCAGTGTCCTGAGCTGCCAGCGTCTTGCCGAGTGACTCGGGTTCCACAGGGCAAGTGCTGCCCTGTGTGTGTTGGTGAGTGCAATACTTCATTTGAAGGGCAACTCTCTACCTTAACATCTGAAACAGTATTGACACTGCAAAGCATTAATGACTGCTCCAAATGAGGGATCATTCTTCATTGTGGATTGCAAATATCACATTTAAACACTGTAAACAGGTGACTTTGTTACCCTAATCACAATTACTGATGCGTAGGACTTCACTGTCCTCCGTTTTAGGTATGAATAAATATTTGAAGCTCAGCACATAGGTGGCCCCTTGTCAGCTGTGACCTTGTCAGTTGCAGTCATGGAGACAGTCGTATGTAGGGGTTTTGGCATGAAATGTGTGTGCTGGGTTTTCCTCAGTTCCTCCAAGCTGATACTGGGATAATACCTCAGGTGGACACTTCCTTCGGCAAGTTTTCCAGTTTGTAATTCATTAATTACCTTGTCATATGTAAGACACTCTACACCTTAGCTACTGGTAGCATCAGTAAATTAACCACAGGCAATATACTCCCTTGGATATGCTTTCAGAAGCCGATCCAGTGGCTGAGAACACCCTACTGCAGTCTGGTGGTTGTGTGTCATCCACAGGAAAGCTGTATCAGGATGGTGGCGAGTGGCAGGAGGACCCCTGCACGACTTGCACATGCATCACAGGCATGAAGAAGTGCCAGGCGCACATGTGCGTGTTAAGGTGTGATCATGCACGCTATGTCCCTGATGAGTGCTGTCCTCTTTGTGATGGTAAGGCTTGTTTAAATTCTGTTAGGCTGAAGGGGGAAGGGTGACAGGGATACTCTCCATCAGACATTATTCGGACAAGCAAATGAAGGAGGGTATGATGGGCAGGACATTGCTGGTTGGTTGGTTACCACTTACACAGTCTGTGTGCATCTCCGTGTCCATGTCACATCACATGTCTAGATTCTGACATCTTTGGTCATGAAGAAAGCAGTCTTCTGGGATTTGGCACCGTGTATATGTGGTGTTAACCAACGTTTCGGAGGAACGTATCGCCTCCATCTTCAGGGTAGAAGAAAAAATATATAAGAAATCTGCAAGCAAAGAGACCGTGAGAACCGGTAAAAGCCGAAACGTCGGTTAACACCACATATACACGGTGCCAAATCCCAGAAGACTGCTTTCTTCATAGTCACCGCCGTGAAAGCCTCAAATCTTACATCTTTGGTCATATTTAAAGTTCCCAGTTAGCCTCCCCCCACCCTCTGAAATATTTTATCTGCAGAAGATGATGATCATGCCTGTTATGTTTATCATGTAGCATATGTTGTGCTGATGTGCAGGTGTGTCTTAATCTATGCTGGAGGCCAGTTTGTAATCGGGCCATGTGGGAATGTCCTCTTTACAGCGACATCAGTGGTGACAATTCCTCCACACTGTCCGGCACTCAGCAACTGTTCTCTGCGATGCGTGCATGGCTTCGTGAGGGACGATGATGGTTGCTATACCTGCCAGTGTCAAGCCGGTAAATACGATATAAATCTCTAAGTTCCTTCTTGGCACTAGTGGCCTCAAGTTTGTAGTAATATCCTAAACTCTGGAATTTGTCCTTCAAAATTAGTAGAGCTCTCCAGCACACTGCACTTTTGCGTTTAGACTGCACTAGACAGACAGTAACATGCCTTCTGGGCTGTGACACCATGTAATCATGAGGGAGCCTCCATCTTTAGGTTTAAAGAGTAAGTCACTGCTGTGGGAACCTTGTCCAGTGATCACATGGTCACCATGCCAATGCCGTATATTTAGTTGTTACCGCTGTTGTGATGATCAGTCAAACATTACAGGCCACAGACTTGTTTGGAGAGCTACCATGGATGTCTACCTTCAGACTCTAGGGCTCCTATTTCATAAGCATTTGTGTCATGTTAGCAAACCATGGAGCTGTTTCTGTGTGACTGATGATGGGTTCGCTAAGATGTGGCCCCCTTCTGTAATTGCCCATGAATGCTTGTGGAAAATGAGGCATGTATAAGTAACACTATATATGACTTTAGAATTAAATGTTCCTTCTTCCCAAGAAAGAAGCAGTTCTCTGATTGGTTCCAGAGGAATGTGTCCTGGAGTGTCCAAGTGGCTACCTGCAAGACAGCCATGGAAACAAGCTGTGTGAATGTGTGGTGTCACATGACTGTCCTGCACTCACAAGCTGTCACAAGAATTGCTCTCATGGTTTCCGGCTCAGCAAAGCAGGCTGCGAAGTTTGCAAATGCAAGGAATGTCGTCCTCTGATGGATTGCAACAAGAACTGCGTGCATGGGCTGCGTACCAACGATCGAGGCTGTCCAATTTGCAAATGTAAAGGTCTGTACAGCTTGCTTTAATAACCCACTTCCTTTTCTGAGAAGAAGCTGTGATCTCACATCACCCATGCGTGTGTGTGTCTGTCCGTAATGTGTGAATTTCCTTGTAACCTGGTGTAAAAGAGTCACCTTCATATCTCTGCATTTGTTGATTATCTGTTACTGGTGTTACCAGTGTAGTGGTTGCGAGGCAGGATGTGACCATGGTGTTGCTTAAGGTAGAGCCATGAATGGTTTTGTGATTAAAAATGTGTCACTTTTTTGAAATCGTGTAAAGGTAAAAAGATAAAGTTGTTTCTGCATTTAATTAATTAAGAACCACGCCATGGAGATTCAGCTCCACAATTATTAACCTTGGCAGTCGATGGAGGTGGGGTGGTCAACTTCACGCTTTATCCCCAGGGAAACAACCCTGGTACCCACTGGATAGGAGTCTGGGTGGACCCAGACCTGGTCTGGACACTGGAGAGGAGAAAAATCTTGCACTGCCTGGAACAGAACCCTTCACATCCAGCAAGTAGACCATAACTATATCGACTGGGCGAATTTCACAGAACATCAATCTTTTTAAGATGCATCAGGCTGGCACATCTTACATCTACACTGTGCTGTTACTTTCTGTTACAGCATCAG
This sequence comes from Cryptotermes secundus, assembly GCF_002891405.2. Taxonomy (NCBI): domain Eukaryota; kingdom Metazoa; phylum Arthropoda; class Insecta; order Blattodea; family Kalotermitidae; genus Cryptotermes; species Cryptotermes secundus. The sequence goes on along the minus strand of NW_019731985.1, from coordinate 1,176,123 downwards.
CAGAACACGTCCCTGACGTTACAAGATACAACCATGTCATCACAGAAACAGCGTGCATATCAGCAGGTGAGTGTTGTATCCAGCAGCTCAAACTGGAATGAAGTCCCTGATGGCTCTGGGGCACCGTTGTGATGTTTGAGGTTGCTGTCTTCCTTACTGGAGGATAAGACGTGTTTGCCAGCATTATGAAGGAACTGGCTGTCCTTCCACAGTGACCCTTTGAAGAGGCAAATGTTCTTTACACTAAAAAGTGATGTCCTCTGGAATGTGATTCTCTGTGGTCCTCTAGAAGTTCACTGACATTTTGGAGGAATATATTGCCTCCATCATCAGGGTTGAAGATTAAGCTGTCTTGTCAGTGCTTATTTCATGCTGGTTACTTACTTAGCTTGCTCTGTCCCCCAAAAGACTGAGGCAGTACATTCTTCTGCACAGTAGTGGTACACTGCATCACATTGCAGAACACTATTCTTCACACTCGCTGCTTTGAGAACCTCACCCAACAGACTCTGAAGTACTGTCCTTACTCATATGGGCTGAAGATGTAGTTAGTACATTTCTCCAAAACCTGAAACACTCGTCAGATTATGCATCATAACATCCCACAAGACAGTAATTTTTCCCTTTGTTTCTGCCATAACTCTGCAAAAGAATAAATGCACAGCCCAAAGTCTTCTGAGCAGGGGGAGGGGGGTCATGGGACCATCGTCCTTGACCAGTGCACGCCCACGTGGGAATTAGGAACTTTGTGACGTATCTTGATGTGCTCCATACTGCATCCACAAAAAAAAAAAAAATGTTTCAATTAATGTTCTAGTATTCAGAGGTGACAGTCCAGGAAAAGCTGCGTAGTGGATGGGCAGGTCCATTCGTGAAAGTTGAGGGGTGTTTTGCTCAGTCATTCGTCTGCATTCAGTGTGACTTGGAGTCACACTTGACTCTTGGAGTCTTATTTGAGTATATTATTCTCTAATTACTCTACTAATATTTAATTTTATTGTTTTTTTTCGTTGATTTTCTTTTTTGTTTATTTATATTTGTACATTTTTTATCTCCTTTAACATGCCACCTACACAAAGTAAATTGAGTGGAAAAGTGTTGCACTCACAATCAAGAGAACTTGTTAGTAATGTATATAAGTATATAAAAAAGGCTGGGCCAACAATTACAGTGAAGAACATAGGAGTGGAAGTAGCAAAGGCAACAGGTGTATTGGAAAGTAGTGTCAGAAGAATAATACGAGAAACAGAAAATATCGAATCTGGGGCGTCCACTTGCTTTTCAACACCCCATAAAGAAAGACCTAGGAAATCTCCATTAGCAACTTTGGACGACTTTAACAAGTTTGTGGTGCGAAGAACAATAAATATCTTCTACATAGTCAAAAAAACTGAGACCTACCCTGAAAAAAAGTTCACGAAAAGTTGAAGAAAACGTTAGATTTTCAGAGATGCATCTCCACATTAAAGAAAATTATTTTGAAACTGGGGTTCAACCGGAAGAAAACAAAAAATAATCGGCAGATACTGGTGGAACGATATAATATCAGAGCCAAACGTCTTCAGTATTTGCGGAAAATTAAAGAATATAAGGAAGAGGGCAGCCCAATCATCTACATGGATGAAACCTATATTCATTCATCGCACACCACCCCATATGCATAGAGTGATGGATCCATCCAGGGATTATTTTCCCCTGTGTCCAAAGGCCAGTGGTTCATTGTTATCCATGCAGGGGGAGAGCAAGGTTTCATCCCTAATGCCTATGTCTGCTTCAAATCCCACCAAAAAACAGGAGACAACCACAGTGACATGAACTACACCAATTATGAAAAATGGTTAAAGGAGTGACTTATTCCTAACCTTCCCCCAAATTCTGTCCTTGTCATTGATAACGCTCCCTACCATAATATACAACTAAACAGAGCCCTTAACTCAAATTCAAGAAGAGATTTCAAGATATCCTGGCTAAAATATCACCTTCCACCTATTACCTTCAATAACACTGATTTTTCATAATTGCGGAATCCAGACATATAGAATATGATCCTACCACTCAAACCGAAATACCTCTCCTATAAAATAGATGGAATCTTTGCAGAACACAATCACAATATTTTACGATTCCCTCTGTATCACCTAGAACTCAACCAGATTGAGTTAATATGGGCCACCATAAAAAATTGGCTTCCTCAAAATAATACCACATTTAAGATGGATGACATCATTAAACTGGCAGATCAAAAATTGGCTACCATAACTGCAGAAGAATGGCAACGTAGGTGCCAAAATGCAAGGAACATTGATCAACAATTAATGGCACGGGAAGGCCTTTTGGACGCAGGACGGGAGTTCATCTTCCATGTTGGCGTTGATAGTGATGACAGTTCTGATGATAGCCCCGATTCATCTGGTGGTGACGAGGAAGGACAGGCATGTGGAGATGATATCTATGCGGACATTGCCGGAGGTGCTCCTTTAGAATAGACCCGTGTAATATGTAAATAAACTCTTCATGTATATAACAGTGAAAAGTGTATAATAGTCTGCCATTCGGCACTTAAAACTTAACGTCGGATGTGTGAACATCAGCGAGACTAAACCACCATCACTATGCCACACAATGCACAGTGAGGTAAGAAGTTATTTCCTTCTGAGAACGCATGTACTGCATTCCCTGCCACACTTGTCGGCATGCTGGAGCTCTCCCCGCCACTACCAATACTTCTCCTACCCCGTGTCAGCGGACTGTCACCTCTAAGTACTAGCACTTTGCCTTCATTTTGGAGCCCTGTATATTTGTCTTATCCCTGTCATACTTATATATAGTGCTGTTTTTCTTGTTCTGACATTATTGTATTGTTTGATTGGTTGTGGTCATTTTAAGTAGTGTAACTTTTGGGGTGGCTCTTTTTCCAGGTGGACAGCATCACAGCAATGGAGAAACTTGGTTTGATGGTTGTCGGCAGTGTTACTGCCACGGCGGAGCAGAGATGTGCAATCTCATCACATGCCCAGCTCCACTCTGCAAGCATCCTCTCTTCAATGAGTCACATGACTGCTGTCCACGCTGCTCAGGTGAGGCTCTCTCATAGCCCAGATGAAAGAAAAGGTAAAGCTACCCTTGTAACAGGCCATGAAGCCCCATAGGATTGTGACAATGCATCTAGACAATGAGCTAACAGGTGGCGGTAAGATTTTCAGTCTTACATACCGGCTACCCTTTATCCCCAGGAAGTTTCCTGGTACTCATTTCTGTTAGAGACTGAGTCGTCTCCAGGGCCCTTATGTGGCTGGAAGGATTAGATAAGTTGAAAAAGTCAAATGACCTCATCAGATATCGGACCCATGACCTTCCAGTTTGCAGGATAGTGCCTCAGCCAACTATGGTACTGTGTCCCCCCCCCCCATCCAGGTATGACAGTGTTTTCTTACACTCTGCCAGACCAAGCAGCGCAGTGCACGGTTTGTTGCTTTTGGAAACAGCGCATACATTGGCTATATGCGTGACTTAGTAGATTGCACACATGTTATCCCCATGTGTCCCACTGCTGTTGACCTTGGCGCATAGAGGTAAGTCCCGTGGGTGGCAGGGATGAGGACACTCAGGGCTGCTAACTCCATGCCTACTGTTGCGTTTCCCTGGCCTTCATGACTCAGCTTGAAGTGGCTGTGACCTGCAATTCTGTGGTGGGAGGAGGGGGAAAAGATGGAACTTGTTTCTGTACAGGCTTCAGTAAGTATACGAGAGAGTCTGTAAGTCCTGTGTAATGCTGTAATTGGAATTCAAAGTAAAGGCATTAAGTTTGGCAAGTCTGCTTACATCTTGTATCTTTACATGTGTGGTCTATTTAACGATACTTCCAGTAATTTAAACGAGAGTATGTAGCAGGAAATGAAGGAATGATTACTGAATAACAAATTGGGAAGGCTGTCAAAGGAAGTTGTCATGGCCTAATTTGAGGTGTTATCCTGGTATTTGCGTGAAGAGACTGAGAAAAACCGCAAACGACCTCCCTCAGAATAGCTGGACTATGAGCCAGAATATGAACCTAGAATCTCTGAAATATGAAACAAGTATACCGACTCACCCCTTACTTTCATCTGATGTGAGCTTCCACCTATGAAGTGTGCTGCATTGACTCTAACCTAGATGTTCACTCCTGTCTCATACAGATGAGGGGCGCACCGAGCATGAGGCCAAGAAACCACAGCAAGTGATGGTGTGCCATTCAGTGGATGGTGTGTATCGAGTAGAAGGGGAGACATGGCCTCTAGATGGCTGCACACAGTGTATGTGTCACCTGGGACGCGTGCTGTGCGAGGCACATCGCTGTCCACCCACACCCTGCCCCCAGCCCACCCACCAGCGTGGGCAGTGCTGCGCTAGATGCCCTCAGCCCGCTGTGATCCCATACCCATCACATGCCAGATCCTGTGGTGTGCACCGTCCACATGGAACTGCCTGGATAGAAGGTGGCTGTCGCAGTTGTGTGTGTGCGGACGGTCTTGTAACTTGCTTCAAGCATCACTGCCCAAACCTTACCTGCAGCCGGCCGGTCCTTGCGAAGCATCAGTGCTGCCCCATGTGTCTGGGTAAATGTCTGTTTTATTTTCTTTATGTTGGTATTGTGAGGCTCGTTTGTCTGATGTGTGTGTGTGGAGGGGGGGTGCACACATTTGCAAATGTAACTTTCATGCATATTTGCTACAGTAGACCTAATGGGGAATATCCAAAGACATTATTAAAATTCACTCTGTACTCTTACCAGTATGTACGGTGGCCATGTTTGTTAAAGAGATGTGTGAGCATCATGGTGGAATTTTTGTGCATGGTTTGATTCATTCCCATTGCATTTAGTTACGTGAGAAAACTAAGTGGTGTTACATTACTGCGTGAGAGTGGCCGGCCACTTCTGTTGATTGCAGGCACAGTCCTCTTGCAAAGCTAATCAAAATTGAAACTATCAGGGTGTGTCAGCGGCCTCCGTAGTCTAGGGGTAACGTTTTCACCTCATGACTCAAGGTATGCGGGTTCAAACCTGGCGGAGGTCGTGGAATTTTTAAGGTGGAAAAATTCAGGGAACAAGTCCTCCAGGATGGACTTTAAGCCGTGTGTCCCATGTAGATTTACGGCACGTAAAAATCCTCATGTCTCTAGGAGACCTCTGAGCAAAATGAGGCAAAGTTTCCCGCCCAAATAGTTTCCAATTCCTCCGGTAGATGGGGAAGTATCAGGGATCACTGCCAGAGAGGCCCAACCTCGCTGGCAGAACGGGTCTGATAGCGAGCACCAGTACTAGAAGGGTATGGTGACAGTAGAAATTAAAGGGGGACGCACAATAGATCAACAACCGGTCGCAGTGCGTGGGAAACCCACCCCCTCCAATACTAATAATAATCATGGTGTGTCAGATATGGGTTGTGATGCCGTTTAGACTGGTAGATGGTTATCAGCATAACTGAGAAACTTTCTGTGTTTGTCGTCTGTTTAGAATTGGCCTGAAGATTGTGGCTTGGTGTTCCTCCAATGTGATTGTGACCACCCACTGGACTACACAGTGTTGTAACCCATGGGTTCACAGTGTATATATCGATTTCCATGGAAATATAAAAGTCTCTGCTTCACATGCACTGTACTGAGATGCATTTCAGATAGAAGATGTAACATTCAGTGACCTGCTAGGGTGTTTGCCCCAATCCAGCCCTTATGTAGTGCACATGGGATATTTCTAACAACTATGGGGCCTGATATTGCAGATCAGTCTCCACCGAGAACATGCACAGCTGGAAATGCCACGTACCATGAGGGTGAAGAATGGCAGGAAGATGCATGCACTCACTGTTGGTGCAGCCTTGGCCACAAGACGTGTACACAAAAAGTGTGTTCAGCTTCCTGCAAAAATCCAGTTAAGAAGCCTGGAAAGTGCTGCCCTTTATGTTCAGGTATAGAGACTGACAAAGGTACATCATTTAAAAAGCACAAGTCTTCTGGGATGTGGCGTCATGTAGTTTGGTAGATGGAGGCAACAGGCTCCTCTGAATTGTTGCTATCTGTGTACCAGACTACATGGCGTCAGGTGACAGTATACTTCATGTTGATTCCGACATTGGTGTATGACAGTTTGGGTTACTGAACTTTCAGACTTTGTCTGTTATCTGATATTCTGAAGAACACGTTTCACTGAGCATAGCTCTTTGTCCCAATAGAGCAGGTGCCTCCCATTCTTTGACCAGAGGGCAATCAGACCCAGTTGCCGAAATGTTGCATTCTTATAACACCATGCAACTACATTTTGTGTTGGTTACAAGCAGAAGAACTTGTTCATTGCCCAGGATATGGTAATCATCAGTCTTTGCCATTTTATCGCCCTCAAATTCATTATACGAAGGGCGTTAAAGTTCTAAGGTCTCCAGTTTTTTTTCTCAGGACTGGGAGCAGATAGACACATGCGGTTTAGTTTAAAATACGTGTGCACTCTTTGTGAATGCACGACAGAGATGGCAGCACTGTACGGCACACAGAACTCTAGTGGTGGCGGTGAGAGTGATGAGTGTTTTTGATACCTAAAATGGCGACGTTTTCATTACAAGAACAGCGAGCAGTCATTCGTTTTCTCCACTTGCGTGGTGCGACGCCCATTGAAATTCATCGCCAATTGAGTGAGAAATGTGGTGATGGTGTCATGAATGTGAAAAATGTGCTTATACGGGTGTGACAGTTCAATGAAGGCCGAACGTTGTGTGATAACAAACCAAAACAATCTCGGCCTCGCACCAGCCAGTCTGACAACATGGTCGAGCTAGTTGAGAAAGTTGTTTTGGAGGATCGCCGATTGAGTGTGGAAAACATCGCCTCCAGAGTTGGCATTTCCATGGGATCTGTGCACACAATCCTGCATGAAGATCTGCGAATGCAGAAAGTGTCCTCCCGGTGGGTGCCACGAATGCTGACAGAGACAAGCACAAGGCTGCTGCGCGCATGGCAATTTGCCAGGTGATGTTGACACATGATTAAGACATGAATAGGACTTTCTTTTCATAAATTGTGACAATGGATGAGACATGGATGCCGTTTTTCAATCCTGAAACAAAGTGCCAGTCAGCTCAATGGAAGCACACAGACTCACCGCCACCAAAAAAAAAAATTGGGTAAGTGCCAGTGCTGAAAAAATGATGGTGTCCATGTTTTGGGACAGCGATGGCGTAATCCTTACTCATTGCGTTCCAAAGGGCACTATGGTGACAGGTGCATCCTACCAAGATGTTTTGAAGAACAAGCTCCTTCCAGCATTGCGAGAAAAACGGCCAGAAAAGGCTGCACGTGTGCTCTTTCACCAGGACAATGCAGCAGTGCATCGGGCATACACGACGCAGCAGTTTCTTCGTGAAAACAACCTTGAAGTGATTTCTCATGCTCCCTACTCACGTGACGTGGCTCCTAGCGATTTTTGGCTTTTCCCAACGGTGAAAGACACTCTCCATGGTCGCACATTCACCAGTTGTGCCGCTATTGCATCAGCGATTTTCCAGTGGTCAAAACAGACTCCTACAGAAGCGTTCGCAGCGGCCATGGAATCATGGCGTCAACGTTGTGAAAAATGTGTATGTCTGTAGGGAGATTATGTTGAAAAGTGACAGAAGTTTCAAATTTTTTGTATGATTATTGTGTGAGAAAAAAATCAGACACCTTAGAACTTGAACGCACAACATACGAGGATGAAGTTCATAGTACCATCTCGCAGGAACTGCATTATTTATGTGACTGTACTGAAGTCACTGAATGGGGATGACTGCTTGAGGCTTCTCCCTTTCTGCATACTGCTGCGTTCCTCTGCAGCCCTGTCTAACATGTCAGTAAGCTTAGAGCAAGTCACCAGTAGGGAAGGTTATTTATTGCTACCAACATTCATGAGAACAGAATGTCTAGGTGTCCAAACAGGAGTCAGTTTGTGTGACATCATTCCATGGCCTAAATATAGGGTCACACTTGACACATTAAGTAGAACCTTTCCTTGTTAGGTAATGGCAGAAGCATGAAGCTACTAGAATGCATACAGTTTCCTTCCTGGTATTTCTTCACTGTATGATGCTGAGACAAGCCAAGGTAGCAAGTGGGTATAGGCTGAACGACCCCTCTGCACAGTGTCCAGACTGGTTGTGCCCAACCCCCCAGCCTCTTACCCAATAGGTACAGAGGAATCTTTTCCTTGGGGGTTGTGGCAGGGAGGAGCATGAAGCTGACCAGCCTCCAACTAGCGCCAAGCTCAGGAAAGCATGGGTCTACAAAGGTGTAGCAGCCAGCTGATAACATTGTGCAATCAGGCTAATACCTATAGTCTGCTCTCCCCTTGTGTATAATTCATATGCATGCACAGTTTTTAAGAAACAGCCTGTAGCACTAATCTTGGCAGTAGGAGGTTTAGGAAATATGTTCCCCTCCAGAGCATGAACAGTGAGTTACTACTTTCACTCTTAATTATGTGCAGAGGCTGATGGTACCAGTGGCCATGCTGATTTGGTGCCATCATCTTCCGGGAACTCGCCTGGGGTCTTCACAGAATCCACCATGTACATCATCATCGTGGTGCTGCTGTTTGTCTGCATTTGCTTGGCACTCTACATCGGATACCAATGTTATCGCCAAAGGCGACAACTCAGGCTAGACAGCAGCCCAAAATCATGTCCGAACCCCGCGTATGATGGCTATGCGCACAGCAATCCGTATCCCCCACAGTACACAAGTGGCGAGCGCAATCCATTGAAAGTAAGCCCGTGTGAGTACAAATTTGTTCCTATGTTTGAGGAGTCCCAGCGGATCGACATGTTAAAGGCACCTTCATTTGGGAAGTAGACAAAGCCATATTTGCATGTGCATAAAAACGGTTGAACCATAAGCAAAATAGTGTGATAGGATTACACGTTTGGCCACTTCGTGCCAAGCCAGGCTTACAGGTAAATTTGTGTGATGACTGGAGAGCAACTTATGTGAAAGTTCTGGAGTTCTTGAATTTTGACTCTAACCTTCCTTAAAGAGAGGGTTTTGTAAGTAAAAGAAAGTTAGTACCTTGTATACAAAAATGTGATCTGTATTTTTGTGGTATGCACATTATGTTTTTTCAGTTCGTGACTAACAGCATTTGGTTATTCCGTAGTCAACGTTCGAGTCCATGGATAAACCAGATAACCTAGTTCCTGTATAATAAGTGACTGTTGCAAGAGGGAGTTTGGGCTTAGTGGCCACATGAGCAGTTTCATCCCAGCAGGTACACAGTCCCTTAGTGATGTCTATAAGGTGCGAATATTTGTTCTTTCTCCGAACTACTACTTTTGACCAGATGTTCTTCTGAGATGTGAGGTCCAGATGCTGTGTAGCCTGGTAGGTGGTAGCCAATGTTCTGACAGGGGCCTCTAATATGTCCGAGACATGACATCCGCCAGACACTACAGTGTCACATCCAGGGGTTATATTCTTTGGGGGTCACAGATGACTCCGTAAATATTCAGGGTGTTGGAGAAGGGCTCACTGTGAACTGCAGGGTGTGAGGGTGTTAGTTCCTTGTGATTGTATTTGATAAACAGAATTGCAATAACATTCATAGCTGGAATTGGTTCCTTAGCTGTTCCCATGGTCAACTTAACCTGATACAGGTACAAAAAGTATAATGTGCTTGGTCTCCAAATACTTTTATGTGTAATAATAATAATATTGATGATAAAGTGTATAATGTTGCAGTAAGAAGAATGTTGTGTAATAATGTTATAGAAGACCGAATGACATTTCTAAATGTGATCCACATGAGAATGGTTCAAATTTTGACCTGGTACCCACTTTTCAAAAAGCTAAGGTGCCCATAAGTGAATGTGTCTACACTGCTGACACCTACAGTTGCATGTTGTAAAGCTTTTGCCACCGAAATGTGATGGTTGTTAAGTAAGGGCTTCTCAGTGTTCACCTGATCAACTGGCATTTGTGGCCACAAGAGAAACGCCCATTGTGTCTTGGATGCTCTTGCATGCAGCATCATAACCAGACTGTACTCTTTGATAAGTCATTAGGGAACTTCGGACCCCTTCTCTTCAGCAAAGAATTTGATTGCAAGCATGGTATATCTTGAGGTGCTACCCATCACATGTGTAGGAGAACATATGTCAGTGCTGTGATGCAGAGCTGCGTCACTTGTTTATGCAGAACGGTGGGGATATCCAGCCAGGTTTGAACCAGCTCTGTAAATGTAAGTGAAGTGGACTACTGGATTCTAAATTGACTGTACACACTAGTACATAAAATAGAATTTTTAATATGTATAGAAAAGTAGTATCAGTGTCTGATGATGAAACTATGTACCTTTTTTATATTAAAGTGATTTAATTCATTTATGAAATTAAAACTTCCAAAAAAAGTTACTGTGCTAATGTGTGTTCAGACACTGGTAGAAGAGTAAGTGTGTGCAATTTGAATAAATATGTTTTTACATAGGATGTTGAATTCCTGTCTTACATAATATATGTGCAAGGCTTCCTGTTTGTTAACTTGTGCAAGGTCTGTGATCATATAACCAATTATGTTGTAGGAATTATGTTGCATGTTCCAAGAAATTGTGCAGAATGTTACTGAACATGAATTAGCCATGTACACACAATGTTTTGAACTAAGTCCTTGTCGTTAATCAGCTCCCCCTCCTGTCTGCAAAGAAATTTCATGTAATGTGTGCTACTCCTGCAGAATGTCATTGTACCACACTTTAAACTGGTAAGCCAATCAGGTCTGAGGCTTGTAATGACATGAGATGGAAAGATAGTGAAATTCTGGATATTATGTTCTCTCTCTTTTAATTCATGAATTATGTATGCACTTGATATGTAAGCAGTAAATTAATATTTTATGATCAGTTTGAAAAGATTAGATTGGGAATGTTTTTGAAGGTCGAGGAAAAAAGTATTTAAGTTGCCAGTTTATTACAGTTGTCAATCTTGAGCCATTATATTTGTAGTGGAATCCTCTGTAATCCATTAGGTTGAAATTTTGTTGTAATGTGGAATGATTTAATAGTAATATGTGATTTTAAGAAAGTTTAAAAACTCCCATAATTTAGGAATGTGATGCGCAAGACAGTGCATGACACAGTCTATCAGAATTCTGATGTGACTTTGAAATACAGTGAGGAACATGCAGTACAAATACTGGGATGATAGCTACCCTGCAGGTCAAGGCAGGAGGGTGTCTTCTGTGTGCTGTAACTTTTTTCATATCTCTGTGATCAAAACAAAGAGTTTGTATAAGGCAAAGATTATACAAATTCATTTCTGTTTGTGTTCCTGTGGTCTGCAAATTGAGTGACAATTTCAGGAAGGGAATGTTTCCTTTCATTACTGGTGGAATAAATGGTCACAGATAAAAGTAGTTTCAAATGTATTGTTGGCTAGCATGCAAGAATGTTCATTGTAGGTTGTCATATTTTAAGACTTTTTTGTGCACATCCTTTTTCACCTCTTTCCATCCCATTATGTCTGAGCCTTTCAGTCTGCCACCCATCCCAAACTGCCTACACCTCAGACCCCTATGACGGTCTTCTTTCTGTGTGACATATTTCCTGACCTGTTTCCCTCGTCTTGATCTCGGTCTTCCTCTCAGGTGACTTTGTTCCACTCCATGTCGACATATCTGTGAAGCCAAATCTTGTACAGTAATTCTCCACTACATTTGTAATTGGGTAAAAACAGCTGAGATGATGTACAGAGTATAAGCGTTAGTTTCACTGATGGTAGTGACCTCTTGTTACATGAAATGTGAATTTGTGTCATAATCTGACAACTTCCAGTATCTTTATTGATTAATCACTGTAAGTGGTTATTAAAACCAATGCCACTGTGGTAGTTTGGGACCTGTGAATAACCAGGTACTCTGAAAATGTCATAACTGTTCACAGAGTTGCAATAAGTAATACAGTGTCTTCTGTTAGGGACAATATTTTATTGGATTGCTCCTATGTGTACGGAAACATATCATAGAAAATGTATAACATGTCACTCGAATGAGAGACATCATATACCAAATTTTTAAGTATTGTCTTTATAGAGTTTTCCCACAATGTATTTTTCTGTTGATTAGTTTAGAAAGTAACGTATATTTATTTGTATGTCTATTTGCATATCTTTATCTTGTAATAATTTATGTGTATTCCTATTGATTTGTTTAGCAGTGGAGAGGAGTGTGTACTTGATAGTATCACACCAACAAATGATCATATTTCACTCTATATATAAAAAGAAAGATAAGACACCTTTGTAACTCACATTCCAAAATAGACTGTCTCTGTATGTTCACAATGAAACAATTACAGGGGAGGGTATAATACAGGTTAATTTTGTAATTTTTATTTATACTTTGAGATTTTGTATTACTACCTTCTGTTCTATTATGGTCCTCTCATTTCTTTTTAGACATTGACTGGAGTGGTGTTGACTTACGCAGTGGCAATGTTGAATAGAAACATTATTTCAGAGGATGGCTTAGAAAGATTGACTTGTGAAAAGGGACATGATACCACAGATAACAGTTGTTTTTTTATTGTTAGCACAGTTGAAAGAGAGCTTGCAGGTTAAGCAGAGAAGTTGTGCCATTTTAACTCTGGAATGTCACATTCTGCAGTGTTATTCCCTGTGTTTGTGAACTTCAAGACTCTGTCTAGTTTGTCTGGCTCTTAGGTGTCATGTCTCAATATGTAGTTCTTATGGCAAAGTACCATAATTGTATTTACATCACTGTGTTGAATTTTTAGGTAGCAAGACTTGCTGAAGAATTTGAGTAATCTGTTAAAAATTATGATGGTGATTCAGTTACAATTAAAAATAATACAAAAATAATGTAGTACCAAACTTCTTAAGTCATCTTATGGAGAAATTTGTGAATGCTCTCCCTGCTTCTGGAATCTGTGTAAGAGTTGTTAAATTTGAATGTGTGAAAATTGAAAGTTAAATGTGATACTTCCAAAACAAAAGTAATGTGTTGAAGTGTATATAGAGTATGTATTGTATGTGTGTAATTAATGATTAAAAAGTGTCTAATTTATCAGTCTGTTGCCATTAAAATGATGTTTTTTTCCTTGTTACATAAATGTAAAAAGGTGCTAATTTAAATTCCTTCTGTACACTAACTGCATCACACTGATGCAGTCCAGAGCAGTTTGCACTTTCCACCCCTTGCAGTAACCCCAGTAATTTGCTTGTGTGTCTTATTTGTCAGCCAGTCAGATTACCACTTATGTGGCTCCTTGTCTACCTTCCTGTCACTTACTTCTAATGGCTGCCCATCACTTAAAGCATTATCTGAAGATTGTTCTTCTGCTATGATGCCGACATGCAGGGTTGCGTCATTAGGGCAGATGAAGGATGGTAGGAGGAGGTTTCTTAGAAGTTGGTATGTTTGTGTGACGCTACTTTGTCATCACAAGCCAGAATGCTGTAATCATGTTCACTGTTGTGGGAGGGGAACCTAATACAGAATATGTCTGTAATATGATATAAATAGCTATCAGATTTCTCTTGAAAGGATGGAAGAGTGAAGATGAGATTGCCTTTCTGTGTAATCTTCTGAGGTTGGAGAAAACTGCCCTTAGGGCTGTATTTGGATAGGTTCTTTGTATTCCTCCGGTGGGACATCCACAGAATGGGAGTATACACAGTGAAATATGTTAATGGCAGGTCTGACAATGGGGCATTCCATTACAAATAAAGTTGAATAGTGCGTGAACTGTTTGTCATATACTATAATGAAAAAGGCAGGCAGCAACAGGACTGGAGAGGATACGTGCTTCCGAAACTGGATGTCAAATAACATGAGCATTACATTCAGCACAAATGATAGTACTCAAATTAATGTGGGTTTAGTTAGATCTTGTGGGATGTTTCTAGTATAGACTAATACAGAATTATATGTATATTCCTGTGCATTATTATAATAACATTCAACACTTTTTCAGTATTGTTTTATACTAAATAGGAATTCAAAATGTGTGCTAATGGGTGACCATACGAACTGGTGTCACAACCGCAGAAACTTGGAGCACAGAATACTCACCTGGCTTGACCTATAAGTTTCCATGGTATTGGTGGTTGTAACCGTTGGTTATCAAGATTGGACAGATTCGATTTGATTGGTTGCAATTACAACAAATATGGCCAGCTGGAGATGGAGGAAGGAGGAGAAAGATAACTGGAGGTATAAAAGAAATAGGAGTAATTAAGTTCTCTGCATTAAGAATAGAATGGATAAGTGCAGAGAGCACACGATATTACTATAAAGGTAGAGAAGAGTTATCATTTTCAAGAGGAATTATTTAAGCCTCGATAGTACAATGGCCAGCCAACACCAGGTTAGGATTTGCTTCACATCAGATGAATGTTATGCTGTTGGGTTGTTATATAAGCTGTCGGGGTGTAGTGCCAGTGGTAGATTATTGTGTAGGACGAACCGCAATGGTCTCCCCATCCAAGGGAAATTTAATAGTTTGGTTTGTACTTTGTGGTGGTTGGGCTGATTAGTATTACAGAAGTAGTTGAGAGTCTCGTGGATTTGTTCTCACTGTTGACAGGAGATTGATGGCATCACTGTGGAGAATTACAGTTCTTGATGAATTTAGCCAGCTGGAGCAACGAGTTCCTGCGTAGACACTTGATTTTGATTGAGGTTTATGCAAATTGAAAAGCTTAAATTTGTATTTTGATTGGCTAATTCACGCACGTGAAATGGGTTAATGCAAATAAGATATATATAGTAAGCAGTGCTGCCAGTGCTGGTAAATATATCTTGCTTGAAAACTTGATATTGTCTACAAATTCTTTATTCTTGCTTTCTAGGATGGTGTGACACCACTGATACAAAACGCATCCTCCATTGTGAAGGACTCTGTTTAGCATGAAGTGAGCAAAGAGCATCCAGGAATTCCTCACATGCACCTTGCATGTCACCTGTAAGAAGCTTAACTTCTTACCAAGGAAGGAGGGCCCAAGATCTGTATTGAAGGTGAGTCTCGTGTGAGAGCAACAGTAACAAGTAGAATTTTGGAAA
The DNA here is from genome assembly GCF_002891405.2 of Cryptotermes secundus. Lineage (NCBI taxonomy): Eukaryota > Metazoa > Arthropoda > Insecta > Blattodea > Kalotermitidae > Cryptotermes > Cryptotermes secundus. The sequence continues at coordinate 1,161,054 of NW_019731985.1, read as the reverse complement.
CGAACAGTGAAAGGGGCCTTAGTCAACATGATGCAGATTATAGGAGAATAATAATAATTTGTGGTTGTTGGCAGCCCTGGAGGGGCATCAGTTGAGGAACTGCTGTTTCAGCTGCCACAGGATGTGATTGGGTCTGGGTTTAACAAGGAGGATCCAGGAAAGTACCCCTTCCCTTCTGCATTCAATCACAGGGAGGGCATGTCACTGGGTGCCAGCAGAGAGGGTTCTGTGAAGCAAAGGTGTGTGTTGTCTCTGAAGCAGTGTAGGTTTGTTAACATTGTGATCTCCTGGGTCAGGACAGGTGGGTATCAGCCTGCTCTGAAATGCAAGATCACAATGCAGTGTGGTCCGCTGTTTGTAAGTTGACGCTCAGAGGTACAGATTCGTTTGTGTATTTGTTGCTGATTCACTTCTTGTAGAAGGTTCATTTTAAAAGTCTGCTGTGAACCTAGCACAAATGCTGTTTATGAGCAGGAATTTGCAACAATGTCAGGCTCCATGTGCAGTGAGGCTGTGTTAGGTTGTGAGTTTATGTCAGAAAAAATTATATTGACAATTTATAGCATAAAGTTTCTGATATACTGAAATACGTATTATCCTTTGAATACAGTGGTTCCATGCATCATGTACTTGCATTATGGTCCTGGAAGGATTTCCTGCATGCTGTCATGAAGTGTTACTGTTAATGTAAGTTACATAGTGGACACCCTCTGAAAAAATGTATGTTCATGTTGGCAGGAGTTTGGTGGCATCCAGTGAAGAAGTTGTTTCAGTGATGTCATTGTTTTGGGGCTGAACATGGAGGATCTAGGGAGGCAGCCCCTTCCCCCCCTGCAAAGAGGATGTTGGTTAGGGACTTGGGAAGGATATGCAGCAATTTCTGCCCGTGTTAACTGTGTGAGAACTGCAAGGAGTATCTGTAGCAAAGATGCATATCACGCATGAACTTAATTACAGGGTGAAGAAAACAGTCTTCTGGGATTTGGCACCGTGTATATGTGGAGGTTAACACCACATATACACGGTGCCAAATCCCAGAAGACTGCTTTCTTCATAGTCACCGCCGTGAAAGCCTCAAATCTTACGTAATTACAGGGTGTGTTTTGGGGAAGTTGACAGTCAGTGGGGCTGCTTCAGTTTGCATACTATAGTGGAACCACCATTTAATATTCCAGTTCAGTGTCCCATAATCAGTACTCTCAGTGCTAAATTTCTTCAATTTAAGATTTGTGTCATGTTACTGTAAAAATGCACTTCTCCCAAAGGAAACCTTAAATATGGGTTTTGCAATCATCAGATATGCGCTTGTTTCACCTTTAGCATGTTCAGTACTGGTTTGCAACCCAGATATGTCGAGAGTTTGTAATATAAAGAATAATTTAGCAAAAATAAACCTGACTGCACACACAATTTATGTATGCATGTGCTTACATGTGAACTGTTGCACGTGGAGGCTGCATAAGTTATAATGTTTTGGGGAAAATTTCTTGACCAAACTGTTGATGGAGTCATATTACAAGAGCAATTATGGAAATGCCCTAGTAATTGTAAATATGAGCGTCTGTTTGACACGTTCGGTAAAGTAGAAACTGAATGGGCTTTACTGGGAGTTAATTGGCGACAAAAGGCAACATGCTTATTTATTCAGAAGTTTGCAGGAGGAATGTGTCTGCATATGCAAACACCTTTTTGTTCCATAGATGTCCATGCTAGAAGTGGAGTTGTATTCCTACAGAAATTTTGTCTGTTCACCTTTCTAAAAAGGGCATCCTTTTTGTATCCAACGGAAATATCAGTGGGCTCTCTTTCTGAACTCATTTGGCTGTACCACTTGGAACTTGATGGTCTCTTTCAGGACGCCTTCATTAAATGCACCGCACAGTGTCGAGTAGGATGGGAACAGTCACTGTGCTGCTTTACTGATACATGTGCGTGACCTGGTACACACAGTTACATCTGCATATGCAGTCTGAATTTATTTCCAATCTGTGCCTAAGAGCTTTAATCTTTATCTCAACTTTCTGTAAGGGTGAAATAATGGTCTTTCTTTTCACACCTTGGCTTGAGGGCCCTGTAAGAATCCTGACTGTTTTTACAACAGATGCCCTTTCTTTGCCTTTTACAGTCAGTCTGCCGCTTTCAGCTCCAGTAAATCATTCTCTCTATCTTCAAACCAACTCAATCAAGGCCTGTACATTTCTCTTTGACCTCATGGTTTGCTTACTGAGATTTCTTTGCCCCCTGCTTTGTTCCATTGTAATTACATTACCTGAATCACTTCACCATACCTCTACTGTCTGCTGCCAGATCAGAGGTTTCNGCACTAATACTGTATATTAAAGGTAGGCCTACTCACCAAATTACAGTAGATTACATCAATTGTTGTGCCTTACTGTACCTAGATACGAGTACAGTAATCAGTTATCTTCATCTGTTTCCTGTTACTTGCCCAATACACACTTTCTAAATTACGTTCAATGTCCATATCAGAGAAATTCGGGAATGAAAATGACGTTACATACGAGGTTGATGCATTTGTGCATGTCGTGCTAAGCAAGGTATAAAACGGTTGCTTTATGAGGAATTAGTTCGTACCATTGAATATTTGACGCAATAGACAAGGTGTCGCAGAAACCGATGTTGCTATAACCAAGTTTTACTGTAATTCCATCAGTTCTTGGTTGGTTCTGATTTTCCAAACCTGCTACTCAATTACTGGCCTATGCACTTTCCTCACAGTGTTCCTCTCCCATGGATTTAGATAATGCCCATGTTTCGCTTCCATACATCGCTGCAGGTGCTCTAAAATTGTTTTGTGTGTTTTAATGGCTGATGTAAATATAGTGTTCCGAACAGAAACAACACTGATTGGCTGCAGCAATGTCTTTTAAATTCTTTTCCTGAATTTCATTTTTTCCTGGTATGACAGGACACATCCAGGGGCACACAGTAGCGTAGTTGGTTGAGGCACTATGCTACAAGCTGGAAAGTCACGGAATCGAATCCCGATGAGGTCATTGAATTTTTTAAATTTACCTAATCCTTCCAGCTGCACTATGGCCCTGGGGTCGACTCAGCCTCTAACAGAAATGAGTACCACTAATATTCTTGGGGGTAAAGGGCGGCTGGCATGTAGGGCTGACAATCTCACCACCATTATCAGCCGATTGTCTAGAAAATGTGGGAACCTCAACGTCTCACAACCTTATGGGCCTCCAAGCCCTGTTATAGGGATACCTTTACTTTTTACTTATGACGGCACATAAATATTTCAGCGTTCAGATCCAACCATAAGGGTGGATCACTTCTCACATGCCCCGTTTACTTGGTTTCATTGCATTCACCTCCTTTAATATTGTGCTCTCCAGCTGTGCTGGTATTTCTGAAACTGTAGTCACCATTTATCGAGGTAGCATCTGCCTATGTGAAATGTTTCTGTTAGGTTAATTTTAGTATTTCATACTGCTTTCTCTAGAGCAGTACTGAAACACAGTAGTCCACCAATATAACTCTGTTCAGGAAGCACACTGTCCAAGCAAATGTGTGACTCGCCCATGTCTCAGCAGGCACTGATTTCTGGACACTTCTTCGCTCATTCATTTGGGTACAATATCTCATGAAAGCCTGTGACCCTTTTCTGTATGAATGAAAACAGACAGTGGAACTCTGGACAGCATGAATCTGATCACTCACCTCAGTCTGGTGCCCAGTTGCTGTGAAATACTGAAAATGTCTTGATACTGTATTCTGTTCATTCACATTTGGTGCGCAACAGGTGAACACATCGCACAGACTGCCTGGATGAAAATGCAATGTGTGAAAGGGGAAGTTTGCAGATGGAAAGTAATCAGTGATTTGCATTTTAAAAGTTATTAAATAAACTGCCAGGAGTTCGTTCACTATATTTGGAAATTGCTAAGTGGTTGATATTATTAACTTCACAAACAAAAGGGTTTTCATTCCAAAAGGACTGCTGCTGTGAAATGAAAGATGCTAGCTCACAAGTTGTCTGGTAGTGATAGTGATCCTGGTGAGGGATATTGACAGGTGACCATTTCTAAAATGAGAGGAAGACAACTTTCATTCTGGCTGAAAATGAGATGAATTCTATCATAAACAAGTTAGAACTCTGGAGTCAAGATAGGCCAGTAGGTATAGTGACCTGGTACTAGCTGGATGACCAGTATTTGATTCCCATTTCATTGGGTAGTGGAGGCTGCTCTGCATGTGATGTGAAGTTGACCCCTCACCCCCATGTGGTGCTCAAGTGTGTAATTGAGCACAGGGTGTCTATTGGGAATTTTGCAGCCCTGGTGTAGAGGTTAGTTGTTCAGCGTAAAGCGCTAAAGCTACTCGGATGATTAAATTGAAGATGACTCATTGCTGGCTGTTGTTAACGTAATTTTTATTCAGGTGTGACTGGACTTCTACATTCATTCCCTTTGGCCAAGCAATCTGAATACAGAGTGAAAGTGTGAGGGCTCGGATCGCATCGTCAAGGCAACAGAGAGATATTATGTGAAAAGGGAGCCTGTCTGCCATTTGTTAGGAACATGGTACTCATCAGCAGGGCTGGCAGTACTCAAGGGCAATGTGTTTGTGTGTAACTGAAAAATCTTTTCTTACAGGACCAGGTTTTTCAGAGCAACTTTCCCCCGCTCCACCATTTTAAATTAACTTGTGCCTGATACAGGCTCATTGCGTGGAATACACATAACTGGGAGGGGGGCAGGCAGTAAGTTTCTGTGCAGTTACCAGTGTACTGTGTGTGCCAGTGCAGTAATTCTGATTTTGCTATTTGTTCACAGGTTGTGGAGAACACAAGGACACTTATATTGGGCTACCTTCATGTTGGAGAGGACATGTGTGGGATCCCGCCAAATTTTATTTCCTACGAGATGGTATGCAGAAGGAACATAAAGTCTTCCCAGCACCATGTATCAGCAATACGCACCACAGCTCATAAGCTGAATAGTAAGTTTTTTTTATTGCTAGTGGGGTGGGACTAAGTCCCTTGTACTGCGGCCACTTCTGGCCTATTGTACCAGCCCCAGATGATAGCTGAGGGTGATTGTGGAGCAATTGGTGGAATGAAGATTGGCAGGGGAAACCGAAGTACTCAGAGAAAACCTGCCCCAGCACCACTTTGTCCACCACAAATCCCACTTAACCAGACCCAGGATCGAACCCGGGCCACCACGGTGGGAATGAACAGTAAGTAACAGCACCATCACTCAGTGACTTCAGTTCCTCTCTTTATTTTCACATTCATCATGCTGTTGTACATTGTACACGTGATGCAATGTCCAAGAACACGTGCTAGTAGTAGAGAAAAGAATGCAAGCAGAAGGAAACGGAAAAAGTGTCTTGTGATTTTGATGGAAGAGTCGATCTGTTCAGTGGGTTATAAATAAAGCCACTGTTTAGTCAAACAATTTAAAATCTTATTAACCATTAGACTTTTTCAATGGAATGTGCAGAGAGGAAGTTTTGCATGTTATTGAGCACTGTCACATCAGGGGTGAGGCTGCTGTCTGTCTGTTCTGTCGGGTACTGTACATTATGACTGACTATAAAATTAATAGACACTTTGTATGAATTACAGGTTCAGGCCGGTGGTTATGAAGAATTCTGTCTTCTGGGATACAGCACTGTGTAGTCTGCTGAAAGTCAACTTACATCTCAGAATAACATGTTGCTTCCTTCTTCAGGGCTGAAGAACATGACAAGCAAGAAACCAATGTGAAGCAAGCAAAGGAACTTTTAATGTTTATATGACATTGGCCCTGTCATGTTCAATTTCAGTTTTCTCTCTGACCTTTTTTGAAGATGTGAAAAATACCATCTGTAAAGTTCAGCAAACAATTTTGTGAAAGTTTCAAGTTTATTTTCTGAGAAGTAAAGCACGGGCAGTGCATAAGGCTGACAACCTTACAATCTTTGAGCCGATTATCTAGATAATGTGGGACCCTCAACATCTCACAACCTTATGGGCCTTCACAGCCTGGTACAGGGATAGCTTTACTTACTTCAAGTTTATTTTTTGTGGCTTGATTTACAGCACTGCTGGTAACCAAGTTATGTAGTGTTGGATGGTAGGTAGAATTGGAAAGTGTTTATAACCTAATAAAGGCATTGTCCTCACATTTGCCTGGAGATACTGAGGAATGCTACGATGATTTCACGTGTCCTACGAATGCAAGTCTGGGAAATGTTACTGGACCAACCTGTTCAGTGGTTTAAGCTTAAACTATACTTAAAACTTTTAGTAATTAGAAGCCTACATTTATTGTAATTTAATGAGCAGTATGTATGTTCCAAGAAAAGTTTGCAGAAATATTCCAACGTACATACATACGTACTATATATATATATATATATATGATCCTTGTAGGCTGTCATTGGACTGTAAGAATTAACATATTTTCTGGAATTTTAGGATTCATTTTTCGCCCTGGAAAAGCCATTTGTCATATTTATAAATGGCCATGTATACACACACATGTACATCAAGCATGCTGACTTCACCCCTTGCATTTTCTTGCCTGCTAACATTTATCATCCAGGAATAGGGATTTAAATCTCTGAGCCCTGGTGGCTGGATTTTAACTTTTGGGTAATGATATTTATATTGGGAAAAGTGAGATAAGGCTTGCTGGACCTGCGTGTGTGCCATATAGGAAGAGACAATATTAAAAATATTTTTATGTAATGCATGTAGAAATTGCAGTGCACTACAAATAGAAGTGTTCCACTAAAGCCTGTACTGTGTTCCAGCACTAATCGTATAAGAGCAGTGCTTGAATAAAAGTGAGGGAAGTTCATATACTACTCGTACTCCCCTGCATCTCAGAAGATCCTGTTATGGTTGTGAAGAGATACATGACTTGATATGACTATTTAGTTTCAGCATATTTGCAGCTATTTGCTCAAACATGAAGATTGTGACTGTCCTGAGATGGTTAAAAAAATAGTAAAAATCGTTATTATGGTTGTTATTAATTTATTTGGTTATGTAACCAACTGATAAACTGCAGTGGAAGCATGTACAGTGAAATTGTACATGTACAAATGATGATTATTTTTTTTTTTTTTTGCAAATTCCTTTGTAGGCAGCATAACATACATATTGCATCTTCATGTAGGTTGAAGAATGCTGTCGTCTTGGATGAGGTGCCATGTAGATATTGTGTTAACTGAGGTTTCAGAGGAACGAATCGCCTCCATTTTCAGGGTATAAGCAGCATAACATACATATGAATACATATGAAATTTTAAAGAAAATGATATGCCCCATTTCATCATAATCCTAAGGCAGGAGTGGCTGAAAAAAAAACATGCAACATCACATTCCTACTCAGAAATCCTGGGAAATACACAAGAGCTGTCTACAGACAAACTAAGTCAGTCAACCAACCTACTCGTAATTCTCGGTTACAACTAGCCAACAATATGGGGACTAGCACATTTGTATGCATAGTCAAGAAACACATCTGAAACAGTGAATTTATGTGGCTGAGGTAGGTATATGATGAGCTGCCACACCCTCAATTGCTATGCTTGTGAAGTAGCACATCTTGCCACCGAAGGAAGTTCTTTGAACTTCCTTTCTCTTGTGATGCAAAAATGTTCTTTTTAAATGTACAGTACAACTATATATTGATGCTATAAACGCTGACAGTTTCGTTAGCTGCGAATTAAATAGTGGATACTACCACCACCACCAACCTTCTGCATGCAGAACCCGGTTTCCATTTTGTTTCCTCCAAAAAGCTGAATTAGTATCGGGGTAATAGGATAGCAGAGGAGGTATCAGCAACTCAGTATTTCCTCTAGTCTGTAAAGTGATACATCCATCTAGCCAACTAAAAAATATCGATGCTCAAAAATTCTAAAAGTGCAGTATACCTTCTTGGCGATCCTAATTCCCGGATAAAAAATCTGAATTTTATTGAGTAAAGCCCGTAATTTGTTGAAAAAGCTGCCTTGGTATCCAGGTATTAGGATAGCCAAGGAGGTATCAAAAACCATTTCTTGTTCTGAAGCTCACTTCCATCCCCACTCTGTTTCCTCCTCATCACGCGATTGGACACCAAATAACGTGGGCAAATGATATCGCCATTTTGTTTCCGTCCCCATTACGCCATTGGCCGTTACAGCAGCCAACCAACAAACGTGTTGGAGGGAACAAGATAATGACCACTAGTGACATAATGGCGATATTATATGTACTTCGATGAAAATATCCTTCAGTATTATTTTCGTACGGACCGTAAAATGATCATAGTAGGGTCATGAAATCCGCATGCAAACTCTATTTTTAAACTTGATTCTGAAGGGGTAGGATGGGTTATACAAATAAAATGCTAAAATTTCTGTAAATGCCTTTATTACGTGTATGTATGCATACGGACTGTAAAATGGCGCCTATAGTAAGTCCCGAAATCTTCATTCAAGCCCCATTTTCAAACTTCATTCTGAAGTGGCAGGATGGGTTATACAAATAAAATGCAAAAATTGCTGGTTATACAAATAAAATGCAAAAATTGCTGCAAAAGTCTTTATTGCGTTATGTAAAAGGCAGATTTACAAGAGAATGTTCTCTTCTTTCATTTAAAATTTCTTCTCATATGTCGATTTGTAATAGGTTATGTGGCATCAAATAGGACAGTTCCCTTTGTGATAGGGAGTATCTGCAAGGAGTATCTCCAGTGCAACTGTTGGAGATGTTCGAATTGCTCCTGTGATACCTAAGCAAGCCAACCCTTGCAATTTACTAAGTTCTGCCTTGCTTGTCTTAAGTTTAACTCCGGGCGACCATACTGTGGCGCCGTATGTAATTATGGGTCTTACAACCGCAGTGTATATCCGATGCACAACGTGTGGCTGCAGTCCCCAAATTTTACCAAACATGCTTCTGCTTGTCCAAAATGCCTTATATGCTTTATTGATGACCTTGTCCAGCTGCTTTTCCCATATCAGTCCCTTGTCTAATACTAGACCAAGGTACTTGACATCGCTGGAGAGCTGGATCGCTTTATTGAAGAGGGTCGGTTCCTTAAGACCCTTAATATTTCTCTTCCTGATAAACGATATAATTACCGTCTTATTAGGATTGAAGGAAAGACTTGTTCTTTCACACCATCGTTGGACCGTGTACAGAGCTGTTTGAAGATGCTCTGATACTGTCGTCCGTTTATGAAGATTGCTATATCATCAGCATATCCCACTGTATAATACCCATCATCATTAAGTCCCCACAGGAGATCGTCGACGACCAGGCCCCACAGCAGAGGTGAGAGCACGCCCTCCTGAGGACACCCCTTAGGCGCGGACGCCCCCAGAATTTCTCCTGATAATGCTACCCCAAATATTAAGAAATAGTTTTGTAAAGCTGCTAACTTGCTGAAATTGTGACGGGAGCAGTACTTTCAGGGTGACATGACACCACTTCCTGGTGTGGTATGAAGCACAGTTGCACTTCATCCCAGAATAGAGGAAACCCCCAGGAAACAGGCACTCACTATTGATTTATTTATTCTTCAGTACTGGATAATGTATACATATATATTCAAAGTTGATACACACACTTACCTTCAATGCTCACGCCTTTTCCATCCTGATTCTAAGAGATATGAAGATACTGTAGGAATTGTATTTTGCTTTTTTACTTTGACAATGAACACTGAATAATTATTGTAGTAGGCACATAAAATTTCATATTACAAAAGAAAGTATTTTGTGCACAATTTTATAACCTCTCATCAATCTGTCTCTATCAAATCGGACATTTACACAACGGAGTCGCCCGTCAAATAGTTTCAAATGTTAAATAATAACATACAACATAAAAACGGGCCTCCGAACCCCACATCAGCCATTATGTATATAATACTGTATGTCTGTATAAGCATTACATATATTACGATTACAACTGCCAACTTCCAAATACCATCACATATATAACTTTTGACTATGTAACTAGTTATTTAAGACTTCAACTTTTATTGTAATTTATATTTTATATTAACTCATATCATTTTATACCATTGTATAAACTTGGAGGTTTAGCACTGTATCCTGTGTTTCACACGCAATTCAATAACGAAAAGTTTAATTTATTTGCCTGATTATGGCCTTCTGAAAGCCGAAACATGTAGCAAAAGTATCTCCTAGAGCTACTTACACGTATTATTGATTGTTGTGTTATGACGGTTTTTAGTAAGAAATATTATATGATACACAACAGGATGCAGTCACTGAAAATCATACCACGTAGTCTGGTAGCTGATTACAAATGTTTCGGAGGGGCTACTGACCAGTACTAACTAACTCTTAAGTCTTTTAGTAAAAGTTGTTCCTGTGCTGAAATAACCACCAAATTTCGACACTACATGGTGATGAACTGTCAGCTTCGCGGGCATCCACGCCTGTGAAATAGGAGTGCCGGTCAGTTTTCTGCATAGTTCAGTAATTCCATGTATCAAGGCGCTCACGCAGTTTTACTACGGAACTGTACTACTGTACATTACAGGAATTTGGTTCGCTCGTAATCTTCAATTTCCCCCCCCCCAAGAACCGGGCTCGTTAGTGGAAGGTGGAGTCCAACTGGGTCCACTCGGCACAGCGGCCACTGATTGGCCTATTGTACCTACCCCGGGTGATTATGATGATGGAGAATTTGGTGGAATGAAGATTGGCAAGGGAAACCGAAGTACTCGGAGAAAACCCGCCCCAGCGCCACTTTGTCCACAACAAATCCCACTTGACCAGACCCCGGGATCGAACCCGGGCCGCCGCGGTGGGAAGCTAGCGACTAACCGCTTGAACTATGGCGCGGCCCTCCGGGCTAGTTAAGTTTATATAGCGACTGGTTACGGGCTCGACGGCTGAGGAATCGGTGTTCGATTCTCAGGACGGACACGTAATTTTTCTCTTCTCCATATCATCTAGACCAGGGGTCTCCAAACTTTTCGAACCGCGGGCCACATTAGGTATTTCAGCACTTTCAACGGGCCGGATAAAATGAGAAATTAATAGCTCTAGGTATATGAGTCTTATTGAAAGCACAGAATTTCATAAACTAAATACAAAGTACGTAAGAATAAATTATCGTATATTAATGACACCAGACAGTAGCAGAAAATGCTCATATTTTCATCACAAATTATAATAAAACAATTAATGTGAATGATGGAACTCTTTTTGCATTCTTAAAATCTGATTAAATTGAGGTTCAAATTTTGAAACGCTAATCACAAGTAGCGACTTTAAGTGTTCATCGGATAAATTTGCCCTGTATTTCGATTTGATGTACTTCATCTGGGAAAAATTTGTTCACACAGATATGTCGTCCCAAAAATGGAGATAAATTTACAAGCAAATTTCTTTAAATTTGGAAATTGCACAGAGTTCAGAAATTTATAAAATTCGAACAATTTCGCTATA